>NW_023494945.1:0-996 GCF_904425465.1 Colossoma macropomum
TCGAACTATCATTCCAGCACAATCACAAATATTAGGCGCTACATGTCGGCGGATAGCGGCTAGTGGGCTTTGATCTCATTTTATTCATCTATGTCGTGTAACGTCTTTAATTTGGCTTTATTTCAGTTCGACTTCATTCCAGCACATCACAATTAGGCGCTTACATGCGGCGGATAGCGGCAGGGGGGCCTTCATCTCATATTATTCATGTATTATGTGGTAGTACGTCTTTCATTTGGCTTTATTTCAGGCTGTCGAACTTCATGTCCAGCACCATCGAACGCATACATCACAATTAGAGGCGCTTCACATGCGCGGATAGCGGCAGGTGGGCTTTGATCTCATTAATTATTCATCTATGCCGTGGTAACGTCTTTAATTTGGCTTTATGTCAGTTTCGAACTTCTTTCCGACAGCATCGAACGCATAACAATCACAAATTAGGCACTTACATGCGGCGGATAGCGGCAGGTGGTTTGATCTCATTATTATCTCACGCTATTTCGTGGTAACGTCTTTAATTTGGCTTTATTCAGTTCGAACTTCATTCCAGCACAATCGAAAGCATCACAATGACAAATTAGGCGCTTTGATCTCATTATATTCATGTATTTCGTGGTATCGTCTTTAATTGGCTTTATTTCAGTTCGACTTCATTCCAGCACAATCGACGCATAACAATCACAATTAGGCGCTTACATGCGCGGATCGCGGCAGGGGGCTTCATCTCATTATTATTCATCGTATGTGTGGTAACGTCTTGATTTGGCTCTATTTCAGTTCGAACTTCATTCTGCACAATCGAACGCATCACAATCACAAATGAGCGCTTACATGCGGCGATTGCGTTGCAGTGGACTTCATCTCATTATTATTCATCTATGTCGGGGCGTGGTAACGCCTTTAATTTGGCTTTATTCCAGTTCGACTTCATTCCAGCACATCGAACGCATCACAATCACAAATTAGGCGCTTACATGCGGCGGATTGCGTTGG
>NW_023494946.1:0-4270 GCF_904425465.1 Colossoma macropomum
CCTCATGCGAGCGCCTTTTTTGTCATTGCGACGCCTTCCATTGCACTAGAAAAAAGTTCCAACTGAATTTAAGCCAAATTAAAGACGTCACCTCGACAAACACGAAAAAAAAGAAGCGGATTTAATGCTCCTGCCGCTATCCGCCACATGCGAGCGCCTTTTTTGTCATTGAGACGCCTTCCATTGCACTAGAAAAAAGTTCCAACTGAATTTAAGCCAAATTAAAGACGTCACCTCGACAAACACGAAAAAAAATGTGGATTTGCTACGCTACTGCCGCTATCCGCCACATGCGAGCGCCTTTTTTGTCATTGAGACGCCTTCCATTGCACTAGAAAAAAGTTCCAACTGAATTTAAGCCAAATTAAAGACGTCAACAAGACAAACACGAAAAAAAGAAGCGGATTTAAATGCTCCTGCCGCTATCCGCCACATGCGAGCGCCTTTTTTGTCATTGCGACGCCTTCGATTGCACTAGAAAAAAGTTCCAACTGAATTTAAGCCAAATTAAAGACGTCACCTCGACAAACACGAAAAAAAGAAGCGGATTTAAATGCTCCTGCCGCTATCCGCCACATGCGAGCGCCTTTTTTGTCATTGCGACGCCTTCGATTGCACTAGAAAAAAGTTCCAACTGAATTTAAGCCAAATTAAAGACGTCACCTCGACAAACACGAAAAAAAGAAGCGGATTTAAATGCTCCTGCCGCTATCCGCCACATGCGAGCGCCTTTTTTGTCATTGAGACGCCTTCCATTGCACTAGAAAAAAGTTCCAACTGAATTTAAGCCAAATTAAAGACGTCACCAGACAAACACGAAAAAAAAGAAGCGGATTTTAAATGCTCCTGCCGCTATCCGCCACATGCGAGCGCCTTTTTTGTCATTGAGACGCCTTCCATTGCACTAGAAAAAAGTTCCAACTGAATTTAAGCCAAATTAAAGACGTCACCTCGACAAACACGAAAAAAAAGAAGCGGATTTTAATGCTCCTGCCGCTATCCGCCACATGCGAGCGCCTTTTTTGTCATTGAGACGCCTTCCATTGCACTAGAAAAAAGTTCCAACTGAATTTAAGCCAAATTAAAGACGTCACCAAGACAAACACGAAAAAAAATATGCGGATTTTAACGCTCCTGCCGCTATCCGCCACATGCGAGCGCCTTTTTTGTCATTGAGACGCCTTCCATTGCACTAGAAAAAAGTTCCAACTGAATTTAAGCCAAATTAAAGACGTCAACAAGACAAACACGAAAAAAAGAAGCGGATTTTAAATGCTCCTGCCGCTATCCGCCACATGCGAGCGCCTTTTTTGTCATTGAGACGCCTTCCATTGCACTAGAAAAAAGTTCCAACTGAATTTAAGCCAAATTAAAGACGTCACACGACAAACACGAAAAAAAGAAGCGGATTTAACTGCTCCTGCCGCTATCCGCCACATGCGAGCGCCTTTTTTGTCATTGAGACGCCTTCCATTGCACTAGAAAAAGTTCCAACTGAATTTAAGCCAAATTAAAGACGTCACCTCAGACAAACACGAAAAAAAGAAGCGGATTTAAATGCTCCTGCCGCTATCCGCCACATGCGAGCGCCTTTTTTGTCATTGCGACGCCTTCCATTGCACTAGAAAAAAGTTCCAACTGAATTTAAGCCAAATTAAAGACGTCACCTCGACAAACACGAAAAAAAGAAGCGGATTTAAATGCTCCTGCCGCTATCCGCCACATGCGAGCGCCTTTTTTGTCATTGCGACGCCTTCCATTGCACTAGAAAAAAGTTCCAACTGAATTTAAGCCAAATTAAAGACGTCACCATCGACAAACACGAAAAAAAAAGCGGATTTAAACTGCTCCTGCCGCTATCCGCCACATGCGAGCGCCTTTTTTGTCATTGAGACGCCTTCCATTGCACTAGAAAAAAGTTCCAACTGAATTTAAGCCAAATTAAAGACGTCACCAGACAAACACGAAAAAAAGAAGCGGATTTTAAATGCTCCTGCCGCTATCCGCCACATGCGAGCGCCTTTTTTGTCATTGAGACGCCTTCCATTGCACTAGAAAAAAGTTCCAACTGAATTTAAGCCAAATTAAAGACGTCACCTCGACAAACACGAAAAAAAAGAAGCGGATTTAAATGCTCCTGCCGCTATCCGCCACATGCGAGCGCCTTTTTTGTCATTGCGACGCCTTCCATTGCACTAGAAAAAGTTCCAACTGAATTTAAGCCAAATTAAAGACGTCACCTCGACAAACACGAAAAAAAATATGCGGATTTTAACGCTCCTGCCGCTATCCGCCACATGCGAGCGCCTTTTTTGTCATTGCGACGCCTTCCATTGCACTAGAAAAAAGTTCCAACTGAATTTAAGCCAAATTAAAGACGTCAACAAGACAAACACGAAAAAAAGAAGCGGATTTAAATGCTCCTGCCGCTATCCGCCACATGCGAGCGCCTTTTTTGTCATTGAGACGCCTTCCATTGCACTAGAAAAAAGTTCCAACTGAATTTAAGCCAAATTAAAGACGTCACCTCGACAAACACGAAAAAAAGAAGCGGATTTTAATGCTCCTGCCGCTATCCGCCACATGCGAGCGCCTTTTTTGTCATTGCGACGCCTTCCATTGCACTAGAAAAAAGTTCCAACTGAATTTAAGCCAAATTAAAGACGTCACCTCGACAAACACGAAAAAAAAATGCGGATTTTAACGCTCCTGCCGCTATCCGCCACATGCGAGCGCCTTTTTTGTCATTGAGACGCCTTCCATTGCACTAGAAAAAAGTTCCAACTGAATTTAAGCCAAATTAAAGACGTCACCAAGACAAACACGAAAAAAAAGAAGCGGATTTTAAATGCTCCTGCCGCTATCCGCCACATGCGAGCGCCTTTTTTGTCATTGAGACGCCTTCCATTGCACTAGAAAAAAGTTCCAACTGAATTTAAGCCAAATTAAAGACGTCACCTCGACAAACACGAAAAAAAGAAGCGGATTTAACTGCTCCTGCCGCTATCCGCCACATGCGAGCGCCTTTTTTGTCATTGAGACGCCTTCCATTGCACTAGAAAAAAGTTCCAACTGAATTTAAGCCAAATTAAAGACGTCACCAAGACAAACACGAAAAAAAAATGCGGATTTAACTGCTCCTGCCGCTATCCGCCACATGCGAGCGCCTTTTTTGTCATTGAGACGCCTTCCATTGCACTAGAAAAAAGTTCCAACTGAATTTAAGCCAAATTAAAGACGTCACCTCGACAAACACGAAAAAAAGAAGCGGATTTAAATGCTCCTGCCGCTATCCGCCACATGCGAGCGCCTTTTTTGTCATTGAGACGCCTTCCATTGCACTAGAAAAAAGTTCCAACTGAATTTAAGCCAAATTAAAGACGTCACCATCGACAAACACGAAAAAAAAGAAGCGGATTTAAATGCTCCTGCCGCTATCCGCCACATGCGAGCGCCTTTTTTGTCATTGCGACGCCTTCCATTGCACTAGAAAAAAGTTCCAACTGAATTTAAGCCAAATTAAAGACGTCACCTCGACAAACACGAAAAAAAAAAATGCGGATTTAAATGCTCCTGCCGCTATCCGCCACATGCGAGCGCCTTTTTTGTCATTGAGACGCCTTCCATTGCACTAGAAAAAAGTTCCAACTGAATTTAAGCCAAATTAAAGACGTCACCTCGACAAACACGAAAAAAAGAAGCGGATTTTAAATGCTCCTGCCGCTATCCGCCACATGCGAGCGCCTTTTTTGTCATTGCGACGCCTTCCATTGCACTAGAAAAAAGTTCCAACTGAATTTAAGCCAAATTAAAGACGTCACCTCGACAAACACGAAAAAAAAGAAGCGGATTTAAATGCTCCTGCCGCTATCCGCCACATGCGAGCGCCTTTTTTGTCATTGCGACGCCTTCCATTGCACTAGAAAAAAGTTCCAACTGAATTTAAGCCAAATTAAAGACGTCACCTCGACAAACACGAAAAAAAGAAGCGGATTTATATGCTCCTGCCGCTATCCGCCACATGCGAGCGCCTTTTTTGTCATTGAGACGCCTTCCATTGCACTAGAAAAAAGTTCCAACTGAATTTAAGCCAAATTAAAGACGTCAACACGACAAACACGAAAAAAAGAAGCGGATTTAAATGCTCCTGCCGCTATCCGCCACATGCGAGCGCCTTTTTTGTCATTGAGACGCCTTCCATTGCACTAGAAAAAAGTTCCAACTGAATTTAAGCCAAATTAAAGACGTCACCTCGACAAACACGAAAAAA
>NW_023494947.1:0-1011 GCF_904425465.1 Colossoma macropomum
CAACTTCTAATGTCAGTTAATTTCAATACAAGCCCTGACCACATGGCTTAGTTACTGACATGAGACCAACCAAGGGTTCTCATAGATTTGTATATATTACTGGCTGAAGCTGGAAGCCAATACAGGTCTTGTAAAGTAATTCAGTAGAATGTATAACCAAAGACATGCAGACTTCCTATTTGCTGTCTTAGCCTTGTGCCTAGTCACACAGTAGAACTTCTTTTCACTGTATCCATAGGTTAGTTTTGAAATTAAGGTTGGTTAAAAGCTTTGAACTCCTAGCAAGGCAGCATGGTCTCCCATCCAGGAAAAGACCTGGCCCAGCCTTGCTTAGCTTCATAGGTCAATTAAGCCTAAGATACCTCAGCACCAGGGAATCACTGGCTGAGTTTGGCATCCAGTATTGGCCATTCAATATCCCAGCACTCTATTAGAACTCAATGGAGGCTGACTTTTTTAAAGTTCTTCATTTTGAATCTAATTATTTTTATTTAATAATAAAGTTAGGTTCAAAACCTGATTGCAACTTCAAAGTCAGTTAGTTTTCAGTACAATCCCTGACCACATGACTTAGTTACTGACATGAGACCAAACCAAGGGTTCTCATAGATTTGTTATATATACTGGCTGAAGCTGGAAGCCAATACAGGTCTTGTAAAGTAATTCAGTAGAATGTATAACCAAAGACATGCAGACTTCCTATTTGCTGTCTTAAGCCTTGTCCTAGTCACACAGTATGAACTTCTTTTAACTGTATCCATAGTGGAGTTTTGAAATTAAGGTTTGTGTTAAAAAGCTTTGAACTCTAGCAAGGCAGCATGGTCTCCCATCCAGGAAAAGAACCAGGCCCAGCCTTGCTTAGCTTCATAGGTCAATTAAACCTAAGATACCTCAGCAACCAAGGATCACTGGCTGAGCTTGGCATCCAGTATTGGCCATTTAAAGTATCCCAGCACTCTATTAGGACTCAATGGAGGCTGACTTTTTTAAAGTTCTTCATTTTGAATTAAT
>NW_023494948.1:0-1193 GCF_904425465.1 Colossoma macropomum
TATTGGCCATTTAAAGTATCCCAGCACTCTATTAGGACTCAATGGAGGCTGACTTTTTTAAAGTTCTTCATTTTGAATCTAATTATTTTTATTTAATAATAAAGGTTAGGTTCAAAACCTGATTGCAACTTCAAAAGTCAGTTAGTTTTCAGTACAATCCCTGACCACATGGCTTAGTTACTGACATGAGACCAAACCAAGGGTTCTCATAGATTTGTATATACTGGCTGAAGCTGGAAGCCAATACAGGTTTGGTAAAGTAATTCAGTAGAATGTATAACCAAAGACATGCAGACTTCCTATTTGCTGTCTTAAGCCTTCTCTGTTAGTCACACAGTATGAACTTCTTGTCACTGTAGCCATAGTGGAGTTTTGAAATAAGGTTTGGTAAAAAAGCTTTAAAAGAACTCCTAGCAAGGCAGCACTGTCTCCCATCCAGGGTAAAGACCTGGCCCAGCCTTGCTTAGCTCATAGGTCCATTAAGCCTAAGATACCTCAGCACCAAGAATCACTGGCTGAGCTTGGCCTCCAGTAGTATTGCCATTTAAAGTATCCCAGCACTCTATTAGGACTCAATGGAGGCTGACTTTTTAAAGTCTTCATTTTGAATTAATTAATTTTTATTAAAATAAAAAAGGTTAGTTCAAACCTGATTGCAACTTCAATAGTCAGTTAGTTTTCATTACAATCCCTGACCACATGACTTAGTTACTGACATGAGACCAAACCAAGGGTTCTCATAGATTTGTATATACTGGCTGAAGCTGGAAGCCATACAGGTCTTGTAAAGTAATTCAGTAGAATGTATAACCAAAGACATGCAGACTTCCTATTTGCTGTCCTAAGCCTTCTGCCTAGTCACACAGTATGAACTTCTTTTCACTGTATCCATAGTGGAGTTTTGAAATTAAGGTTTGGTTAAAAAGCTTTGAACTCCTAGCAAGGCAGCATGGTCTCCCATCCAGGAAAAGACCATGCCCAGCCTTGCTTAGCTTCATAGGTCAATTAAGCCTAGATACCTCAGCACCAGGAATCACTGGCTGAGTTGGCATCCAGTATTGGCCATTAAAGTATCCCAGCACTCTATTAAGAGTCAATGGAGGCTGACTTTTTTAAAGTTCTTCATTTTGAATCTAATTATTTTTATTTAATAAAGGTTAGGTTCAAAACCTGATTGCAACTTCAAAGTCAGT
>NW_023494949.1:0-37027 GCF_904425465.1 Colossoma macropomum
AGTAGTTATTAACCCCGGTAAATGTCAAAATGATTTATGAGTTATGCGTGACGTCACGTGTGAAATATGTAAAGTATTTTCCCAGGGGGTTGATGTGTATAAAAATGTAAACATCAGTGGTATGACGTCACGTGTGAAAATATGTAAAAAAAAATTCCCAGGGGTTGGTGTGTGTAAAATGTAAACATCAGTTGTATGACGTCACGTGTGAAAATTGCAACTAATTTTCCCAGGAGGTAATGTGTGTAAAAAATGTGAACAACTATTGTAGGTTGTTAAGAATTTTTTTTTCCCGGTGATAAAATGTTCAATTTTCCCCAGGGTGCGTGTTGGGAGGGGTGGCAAGCGTGAGCAAATTTTCCCCCTTGAGAAGTGTTAATGAAAAAAATGATGTGAATTTTGTGTAAAAGTTTAAAGGGGTGTGAAAAATTAAGAGTAAGGATGAAAAAAAAAGATGCGAGGACTTACCGTCGGTGGGGGTGGGGTGGGGTGGGGTGGTTGGGTCGGGGTATGGTGTGTGTGTGTGTGTGTGTGTGTGTGTGTGTGAATGCTTTTTGATAACTACCCGAGGTTTGCCGGTATGATGCGTGGGAATAATTTTCAAAAGATTCCCAGGATGTGTTTTGGAAAAAAAAAGATTCCCAGGATGTGTTTTGGGAAAAAAAAAGATTCCCAGGATGTAATGGTATGACATAGTTGTTGTTGTTGTGTTTTTGAGTGACAGTAGCAAGTGGGGGGGGGGGGCGTGACTAATAATTGAACAGGTGTCGTGGTGTTTTTCTCCTCACAATACTATAAAAACTGGCCGTAAAAGAGACAGATTGGTGCGGAGAGTGACTTTTCTGCAAAACCATCGTCATGGATTCTCCAGACAAATCGTCTAAGGCTCGAGCTGGATCTCCGATCTTGAATTCCTTGAGCAAATGGCGCTATCGCACATTCATTCGGGACAACTTACAAAAGCGTGCACTGTATTCCCTGATAGTATTGTAGACTCATTAAAATTAATCTATCTGTAATCAAAACTGCAAAATAATTCAATCAGCTTAAAATATTCAAGTCCATACAACAAATTCGCCAGTTTTAATTTCAGTAGGCTCACATTTTTCAAGTAAAACCAGCCACTAAACGCAATATTATTAATTTTATTTTTACGAAGCGTCTGACGTATGACGCTCCTCTTTTGCGATTGGCTAATGCCATGTAATTTGCATACTGTGAATTTTCAGCAAACATGGCGGACGCTACTGCAGGCGCAGGAAAAAATCTTAATAGTTTAATATAACGCTGCACTCTCACCCTAACCCTCTCTAAACCTTCATTCTTCATAAATCCATTCTGTTTTTAAAAGATCTACGTAGATTACAATAAGGGATACGGTTGAGTTTCTAAGGAACTGTTTTGAATTGCGCGCGCTTTTTTGAACTGCTGTCCGCGCGCGTGATTAACGGTCAGACCTGGGAGAGACGGAGGAGATGCAGAACCTGCAGAGTGTGCTGCTGCAACTGGATTATCTTAATTCCACACAACTGCTCTTTATTCTGCTGTGGCTGCTCTTCTGCTGCCTAGAACCTTCATTTGGTAAGTTTGGTTTCAGTTCATTTTCAAAGCAAATACCATGCTGCTGTAGTTTTTAGCCTGAGTGCAGTTAAGTGTTGTTGGTGCTAGCTGCTAACGTTTTCAAGAGGAGGGCAGAGTTTGTTTTATCCACGCGTTAATTTACAGCCTATAAAGAGCAACTGAACGGTAATTTGAACTTTCTCTTAACTTTACTGAACGTGAGCACGTTAGGGGTGTAAAACAGTTTCCTAAATTAGAGGGATTTGAGAGTATTAAGTAAAGCTTTGGCTGTGCTTAAATGTGAATTTCCACTCTGCAATAATAGTGAATGTCGGCAAAACAGAACAAGATGTTTAGAAAAGGTAGCTAATTTACTGTCTAAAAACACTGGCGCGAAAGTGTTATGGAATCCAAACTTTAAACCTTTGGTGCATTGTGTTGAACTTGAATTACAGCATGTATTTTATGTAGCAGTATTTTTTTATTATTCTTATTATTACCTTGCAGGCTTAAGTTATTGGTGATAAGAGCACAGATGATGTGAATACAGTTCATAGATGCATTTTTATTTTTTATTAATTGCAAACAATATTGTGATGCTCAGGCAGTGAGTGTTGTGTGATTATCATCATAGATCATATTTGCATTGTCAAAAAGTGATTGATTTGTATTTTTGTGTGCATGAATAGGATGCTACACTGAAGACAGAACGTATGGTCAGTTCCTAAAAGAGCACTGCATAGGTAAGTCTTGATTTATGTAAATGCCCTTTTCCAATTAGAAAATTAAAATTCCCTTCACTCCTTTCTGAAGACAACTTTAGACAGTGTTGTTAAGGCTATGTTTAGTAACTGAAGGTGTTTTGGAAATGTGTCATAAATATCCCATACCTGCCATACATTTTTAAAAGTTGGCTTGTACTTGTACATATTGATTGACTAATGGATTGGAAATGCAGGTTGTGCAATAATGCCTCCTCTGATACTCGTGCACAGTTACTTGGGCATTATCGTTTGCAACATAGCCATTTTTCAAAAGTCAGTCCTTTGCCATGTCTTTATGAAACATGTATTTGCACATTTCGATCATTCAATGCACTTAAAATTCATGTGTCAAGGTTTCACAAAGAGACAGAAAAAGTAGGGGCAAATCAAGGGAGACAAAGAGTGCAGGTGGTGTATAAATGTTGTTTGTATGGGTTCAAGCAACCTTTTTCTGAGAAGACACTTTTTGCACATTTAAGAGGGCATTTAAGAACCCATGAAATGGTAGCATGTCCATATAAGAATTGTGCTTATAGTACTAATGTGTACTCATCCTTTAATGCTCACAAAAGCAGAATACATGGTGCCTGTGCTGGTGCAGAATTCTTTAATGATGTCTATGCTGATGAAGACACTCTAGGCCTAAATGCTGCTGAATCTTTCGATGAGAATGTAGACCTGTGTGAGGGTTTGAGTCAACCTGAGAATGAAAACTTAGATGTTGACAATGGGCAATGTGACACCAACCAATTAACTGTGCATTTACGTCGCAATTTAGCTTCTCTTTTTTTAAAGATGCAGGCTATTCTTCATGTTTCTGATCTAGCAGCACAGGAGATAGTGGAGCATTTGAGACAAATCTTTCTAGACCTCTTCTAAAACAGAATATAAGTGAGGTGTTACAGAAACATTGCACTACTGTAAGTGATGCAGTTCTTGATGAGGTTGTTAGTGTTGTCCTAAACAGTAATATTTTTGTCAGTGCAACAACTGCAGGTGGAGAATTATCCTCCAATAAGAGAAGAAAATCATTTACAGAAAGAAACTATCCTGTGGTCATGCCTTTTCAGTATATCATAGAGCCTGGACACACTGCAGTGTATGTCCCTATACTTCCAATGATTCAGGAGCTGTTCAGGCATACTGATGTACATGATAAAATTCAAGAAGCATGCTGTTCTCAGCCCGACCACTACACAAGTCATCGAGATGGTTTGTACTTTCGAGAAAATGAGTTGCTGTCAACATCACGTGAGATAAAAATACCGTTGATTTTATATATCGACGAGATAGAAGTAGCAAATCCTTTAGGTACTTCAAGGAAAATACACAAACTTCTGTCAGTGTACTGGGTTCTTGCTGACTTGCCAAGCAAATATCGGTCTGCTTTGCATGTAATACAGCTGGCAGTGTTATGTAAAGTACGCGATCTTCAGAGTTTTGGTTACGAAAGAGTCCTTGGTCCTTTGGTGCAAGACATTAGAACAAAGGAACAGGAGGGTGTGTTTATTGAGTCTCTTGGTCAGTCTGTCCAAGGCACTGTCCTTTGTGTTGCTGCAGATAATCTAGCAGCTCATGGATTAGCAGGCTTTGTCCAGTCTTTCAGATCAGAATTTGTATGCAGGTTCTGCCTGGCTAGTCGAGACTTGTTTCAGTCTCAGGAAGTTTCTGAAGGTAATTTTGTTTTAAGAACCAAAACAAGTCATGACCTGAATGTCCAAAACGTCGCACAGGGAGAAGGTGACAATCAATTTGGCGTGACTGGAGACTGTTTGTTAAGACAAAGGTTGAAGCATTTTCATCCCATCACTGGTTTCCCTCCTGATATTCTTCATGACCTACTGGAGGGGATTGTGCCAGTAGAGTTGGCTTTATGTATTCAGGAAATGATTCGTCTTAAGCATTTCACTCTTGACTATTTGAATCAAAGAATTGTGTCATTTCCATATCAACATACAGACAAAGTTAATAAACCAAAGTCAATTGTGAAAACGTATGCTTCGAAAATGACAATAGGAGGCAACGGGCATGAAAATGCTGCATTACTGAGGCTACTTCCCTTAATAGTAGGAAGTGTAATTCCAGAGGATGATGGTGCCTGGGCAGTGTTAATGGAATTAAAAGACATTGTGGAGCTAGTGTTGTCCCCAACATTTACTGAAGAAACAATTCAGTATTTACAGACTAAAATTAGGGACCACAGACAGATGCTTCTTGAAGTTTTCCCCCAGTTTAGGCTCAGGCCAAAACATCATTACATCGAACATTACCCAAAGTTGATCAGATGTTTTGGTCCTCTGGTTCACTTATGGACCATGCGATTTGAGGGAAAACACCGTTTTTTTAAGCGGGTTGTACATGACACTCAAAACTTCAAAAATGTGCTCAAGACACTAGCTGTCAGACACCAGTATATGATGGCTTACCATCTTAGCACACCAGCATTTTTTAGACCACATCAGCAAGCATCAGTTGTGACTTCTGTATTGGTTTCGACATTACCTGAAGTGGCAAAGCATTACATTCAACAAAAGACAGAGAGCAATTCTATATACAGGACATCACAAGTTACCATTGATGGTACTGATGTTTGTGCTGGGATGTTTGTTTCTGCAGGTGTAGAAGCGGGATTGCCTCAGTTTAGTAAGATTGAAGATATCCTACTTGAAAATAATAATGTGGCCTTTCTCTGCAGACAGCACAAGTCTAATTATGTGGAACATCTAAGGGCGTATAACCTGATTCCAGGCGAACTGACTGTTTGCACTGTGTCAGACTTGAATGACATATGTCCTCTTTCTGCTTATAGCATAGGAGGCCAGTTACTGTTGACCCCAAAGAGATTTCTACTGATACATTGACAAGGTATGTCTTCCTCTACTTGAACTTGAAACTGAACCTTTTTTATTTATTTTATGAGAAGAGCAATCATTCACACAAGAACAAGGTAATATTCAATTCATTAAATATTTTAGAATGTGTGGAATATGTAAATTAGCTAAAGTAGATAGTCATAGTAAAATATTTAATTTTCTTTGTTTTCATTAGATGGCGGAGTCTGACAGATTGTTATTAAGAGTCTTCATAGCCACAGATATTGCTCACAAGATGTTGCTTCCAACACGCCCCACATCAGTGCAAGAGCTAATCACCATAATGCGAGAGAAATTTGAACCTCATCTTGATTTTGACTTCAACTTACAATATGAAGACCCTGACTTTGGAGGACAGCTCTGCGTTCTTTCAGACATTACAGAACTGCCACAAAAGGCTGTAGTGAAGGTTTTCAGATCAGAGAGTGATACTAGCTCAACTGGAACTTCAGACACAGAATTACTGCCCCATGCCCTGGCACGTGTGCAGACCTGGCCTGATGTATTTCCTGTACCTCTCTTTTCCTACGATGTTGAGTACGTCCTTGAAGCTGGCAATACAGCATATCAGAATACTGGGAAGACTTTGAAATTAACAAGAGCACAAAAGCATGACATCTTGGAAAATATGGCCAAAACTATGCACACTTTCAAGGCGTACCCTAGTGATAAAGAAATGGCTAAAGCTGCAGAAGCTCTTGTTACCAAGCACCCCTGCCTTACAGAGCCAGGAAGTCACTGTGGCTGGTATGGCTGGAAAACAAGTTTAAAATTCAAGATGGGTAACTACCGGACCAAACTGAGCAGATCTGGATGTGATGAGGTGGCTGTTAACTCAGGGAAGAGGAGCCGAAGTAACCCAGAGAGAGAGTCACCCCACTGCAACATCAAAAGAGCTCGTAGAGCTGAGGTGAACTATCTACCAAATTTCCCAAGAGGAGAGGACGCCTTGAGCCTGGAACGACTAAGAGTGCAAATAGCTGATGAAATATCAAAGACAGACAGAAATCTACAGAGGATAGAGAGATTAATGCAAACTACATATGCATTGCGTCGTAAGCAGATCATTGTCGACAACCCATCACAACCAGTCAAGGATTTTCTACAGAATTGGCCTGCCCTTCGACTGGAGTCACAGGTGAATTCTTTCTTAACCTTCTCCCATGTGCTCCCATTGTTTTCAGTGTTTTCACTGTGTCATTTTTAAAAAGTAATGTTATCATTGTAAAAACTTTTAAGTTAAAGGTAATCTAAATTGAAAGTCTCTGTGTTTTTGTACGTCTAGATTTGTGCAGAATTCCACAGGATCACAAATATGAACTTGCAAAGCAAGTTCTATGCAGAGCTAGACAAGCATTCACCGCGACTGTTGGCTGTCTTTAGGCAGAAGGCTGCACGTACTGGCAAGACGGCTGAGGCTATGAGGAGCATCTTTACTGCCTTTGATGTACTGGTGTGAAAGATCACCTTTTTGTATTTTAACAAAAATATTGCCTAGCTAATTTCCTTCATTTCCTTTGTTTTTCTTTTGCTTCTGCTGCTGCTTTTTCTGTTTCTACCTCTCCTTATCTGCTGCTGTTCGATTATGTTTCTTCTGCTGCTGCTTCTCTGCTTCTGCTGTAAGTGCTTATTCTTGTGTATCTGCTTCTTTCTATTCCTTTCTGTCCCTTATCTAATTTTGCTTGTGACTCATTACAGGAGCAGTGTGATGTTAACCACAGACGTACTGCTGCACTTCGAGCCCTCCCAGTGTATCTACGTGAAGATGACTCTAGGTTTTTCAGGACTTGGAATGTAAGTTGCCAAATATGTTTTTTTGTGTTTACCATATATTTTTTCCATTTGCACACAAAACTTAAAAGACAATGAGAAATGTTTCTTAAAACAATAATTACAAAGTTTTGGTGTCGAGTCACTTTGTGCCCTTTCCTGTCCAAACAGCATTAAAAAAAAATCAACTTCATGTTTCACAATTAAAAAGAATCAAATTGCATCCTAAATAGTTGAAAAAACTTCACCAATGCCACAGTGTCTGGGATACTTGTACTAGCTGTTTGTTGGAAAGAGGGCGAAAGGTGACAGAATGATGGAAAGAAATACTGCACAGGATGTTTATAGTGTATATGTGTATGCAATTTTTTCAGACAGAACAAGAGGATGAGCCAGACATTGCAGACCTGGCAGTAGCTCTTTTAAGCGTGGTAAATGAAGACCCAAGTTCCCTTGTTCAGTTCAGTCCTGTCAGGATTGCCATTGTGCTGGAAGGTGACATTGTTCTGAATGAGGGGCCTAATTTGGCTGATGCTTTCCTCATGATGTTTGGTTTAATGTATGCACTACACCTTGACTATCCAAAAGAACTGACCCACACATTCAACTTCATCCAGAAAGTCCTCATGGGCTTAGATGACTTCAAACCACTATCACCCAGGTTACTGAATCTAAAAAATGATCTGCTGGTGAAGGTGTAAATTGGCAAGCAATATGCTGCTTCTAGATGGGACTGGTTGCATTTTTATTTTTTTCCTCTCCCATTCCTACCCCTCCAATGTTTACTCAGCTAATGTTTGGTTTTTGCATTTATGGGAAGTTAGTTGCCTAAAGTATTAATGTGAATGGATTGTGGGTAGGTACTGTGCCATGATCCAGATTCTAACAATGGGGAATTTGATTATTTTCATCTGTCAGAGTTCATTCTCTTTTATTCAGTGAATCTATATGATGACATTAGAAATGATAAATTCAAAGTAACAATACTGAAGTTAACTTTTTGTAGCAATTACATTCAGGCAACTTCAGCTTCCTGAAGTATGGATCGGTGGAAATAAAAATTCAGTTAATTAAATCATAAAATCATAAATAATTTAAATTTGTTAAATAAACTTCAAAAGAAAAAGGTATGGTTCTGTAAAAAGTATTATACTTCCCCTCACAACCAGCTCCTGCCTATTTTGTTGACTCTACGTATTACAATGTTCTACTGCTCATTAAACTTGTTTTTGAGAGGTGCAGTTTTTGTAGGTTATAGTACTATTTTTAAATGCACAGTACATTCCAAATAAGTAATACAAGTTGCATATAATTTTCTGATAAATGTGTAAAATCTAAGCTATTCAAAGTGTTTTGTTATTGTTAAACTGGTACAGAAACATGTACACAGAATTTTACTTGAGCACCAAAGCACCTTTTTTGTGCTTGTGTAAAGAGGTTTTCCCCCTCTTTTCGCAGGTTTTTCACTTTTCTTTCTTGTGTTTAAAACACTAAAATGTGTGCTTTCTGTTGATTTAACTTCAGTGAAAGGTTTTACTGCGCCTCATTGAAAGCTTGTTTGAAAATACATTTACATTGAAAATGCTTCTTGAAAATACATTTTTGTTTAATGGGTACAGTAAATGTACATAATTTTTACAAGCTTGTATGCTGTTAGAGAATTGTGGACATGTTCTAGAATGGTTACAATAAAATGCTAATTTTTGACAGATTTCTGTTTCTTTGTGATTTTTTTTTTTAAGTTTTGTGATGGTATATGTTTGAGTTATGTTTACTTAATTACTTTGAGGTAATTAGTTTCCTTAAATGTTTTAAGTAAGGTATTAGACTTATTTTAGTACTTGCTGGTCAAAATATTTTGAAAATATATTAAGTTAATTAAGATGCATTTTTTTTAAATGTATACCCAATATTTTAAATTGAGTATATCAGACTTAAAAGTTCGCAATGTTTTGAGTTATGTTAAATTTAATTAATGTAGTTACGAAAACATTAAAAGATTAAGTATACTGTATACAGTTTTTAACGCCAAATGAAATTAAATCAATATAGTTAAGAGAACATTTCAATTTTAAGTATAGTGTAATCAGGTTTATAAAATTTGGTATACATAAAATATTTAAGTTTTGTTCACTTTAAAGAATAAAGTTTGTCCACTCAAATATTTTGAGGTAATCAGTTTCCTCAAAAAAATTGAGTTAATTGAACTTATTCGGGTTTACAGTGTGGAATACCTTATTTCGTGTGGCCAAACAGCCTAAAACGACTGAAACTGAAGGAGCAACCCCTGAGGACCAGTCAAATTTTGAGCGCGAGGAAGGCCTTCGTTCGCAATGACATACCTAAACACTGCTGGCCCCGTTCGATTCGGGAAGAAAACGATGTTTCACCTTCGCAGAAGAAAAAGCAGGAAATCGACAGATTCAGAGCGGACGACAGTCTGTTTAAACCGAGAATAAAGAGGAGATGTCTTTCGATGACGTATTTGACAATTTTGCCGAAAGAAACCCGGCTGAACAATCGCTACATCGTTTTTCGTCAGAGCAGACTGTTTCACAGTGACAAGCCGACTGAAGTCTCCATTTCTGAAAAGGAGTTGTACCTGTTAAACCAGACCGTCCCGAAAACGAATGAAGTGGGGAAATTGCATGCTGTGATCTTACAGGCCAGAAACAGGTCATGCATGGTTCGCGACACAAAACACAAGACCGAACTGTCCAGGTCAGCCACAATCACACTGAAGGTCAGATCCGCGCATTATTTGCGTCAAATCACCCTGACCACTGAGTTTACCTACAGAGTTCGACTGGAAGTGTGCACGTCACCTGTGATAAGGCATGAAAACGTGGGCTCCAGCGATGACGACCAGTGGATTTTTTATTTTGCCCCTACTGAAAAAGAAGAGCACGTCCAGCTGATTAAAATAACTTTGCGGGAGAGCGAACTACTGGATATTTATCACGCGGTCAAACATGTTCTGACAGGTAAGAAAAACGCTTTTTTTCTTAAGAATTCATTTTGACCGTTTGAGGTACCGTAGTTTGTGAATATAAGCCGTGAAAAGGGTTATACCGTTTCAAGTTGCAGCGTGTGGCCGAAGAGTAAGCATGTACGAGCCCGTTAAACCTTTTAACGATTTTCTCTCTCTATCACCAGCCAGCGTAATACGCGGTTGCGACAGCTGTCATATTCCACGCCCGACAAGTCTGATGTCTAAATACCAAGATGACAAAACAGCGATGCGCATGTGCGAGGACATGCCCAGCGGGAGAGATTGGGGGTGTTCCCCCACTCACCAGCCAGAGCACGATGAAGAGAGTTCTGATCTAGACCTCGTGGAACGTAAAAAACAGCGGCGAAAATGACATTTCAGATTCGACCAGCGCCAGCGAGGTAGAAGAAGAGGAAGAGGAAGTCTCCGGCGTGACCGATCTGGACAGCGATGAATTTATCGTGGTGGACGAGGACGGCTTACAAAGCCGACCTTCTTCGCCGGCTGACATCGAGCAGCGTGAGAGAGAGAACGCGAGCGCTTTCTCAGGAACGGGGTCAAAAGGTCAATGCGAGGAACCTCTTGACGCCGGCGCCAGCTCGGAAAGTCAGAGCAAGAAGCCTTCGGACCTCAGTCTGAAGGACCGAGCCACGAAAATTGTGGAATTTATCTGGGCAAGAGCGATCATCCTGGCTGTTCGTCAATGGGTCACGAGAGATTGCGCTGGGTGTCAAATTGAACACCCATCACAGAGACAGCACAGTTGCGTGGAAGGCGTCCCCGTAAGATTCTGGACAACGAGTTAAAGCAGAAGTGGCTGAATCTCATTCCCGCTTGTGAATTGGAAATAAAATTGGACGTGTGTAAAATTCTGAGGGTCTGAGGATGACAGATCCGTGTAGTGATTCGCGAGAGAGAGATTGTGTATTTGTACATAAGACATTTATGACACCGATGTTTTTTTTTGCTGCTAGTAAGTTTATACATTGTATATTTTTTTTATTAGACAAACCATAAAACATTATTATTATTATTAGAAAAAAACTGGGACCTTTTTGTTTTATTAAAAAACACCACGTTTTTCATTTAATATTTTAGTCGTTTGAGTTTGTGTAATTGTTTATAGCACCTTTATGACATCTTTTGATCGCTGCTAGTAGTTTACATATTTTTGAACCCCTTTTGTGCATGTTTATTAGACAAACTGTATAGTCTTTTCATTTTAATATTTTAAACCATGTAATCATTTTAATCTTAATATTTTAATCATGTAATCATTTTTTATTTTCATATTTTTAATAGTGTAATCATTTTAATATTTTTAATGGTGTAATCATTTTAATGTTTTTAATAGTGTAATCATTTTAATGTTTTTAATAGTGTAATCATTTTAATATTTTTAATAGTGTAATCATTTTTTAATTTACCTATATCTCAACTAACGGTTTGTCAGTAGATTAGATACTAACAACCAAAAAAATTATAAAAGAAATAAACCATTTATAACAAAAAAATAAAAAAACATATAAAAACCTTTAAACAAAAAAAATAAAAAAACATAAAAACCTTTTGAAGTCGTTTTCTGTCATCAGTTTGTTTTCTCCACATTTTATTTTAGACCGTGTTTTACCCAGAAGAAAATATAAAAACCCTAACGTGTTTCACACCTCGACCATTTGGACATGTCTCAGACGGCGCTGCAAGAGTTGTACCATAAACCCGGGTCGGAAGGCGTTCTGTGTGGTAGGGAGCCCTTTATCAAAAGCGTAAGGGAGGTGGGGTTGGCTAATAAAAATAAAGATGAAATTGATGGGTTTTTACAAAGTTCAGACACTTACACGCTACACAAACCCCGAAGAATAAACTTTAAAAGGAGTTTCGTACTAGCGTGCGAAAAAGATTCACAATGGCAGTTAGACTTGGCAGATTTATCCTCTCTATCGGAGCACAACGATGGGAAAAAGTTTATTTTATCCTGCATAGATGTGTTTTCAAAATACGCGTGGGTGGAGGCTTTGGAAAATAAGAACGCCAAGAGCGTAACGAAGGCCTTTGAACAAATACTTTTACGAGGTAGAAAACCCGTCACTCTTCAAAGTGACAAGTGGCGAGAATTTTGTAATCATTTATTTAAAAAAAACTTTTAAACAAATATAAAATAAGATATTTTACCACGGCTAGCGAATTGAAAGCCTCTGTGGTGGAGCGATTTAACAAAACCCTCAAAACGCGGATGTTCAGATATTTTACAGGTTTTAACACCTTGAGATATTTAGATGTGCTTCAGGAACTAGTGAGCGCTTACAGTCGCGCCTTCCACAGATCCATTCAAATGCGTCCCGAAGAAGTGAACGAGGGCAATCAGATACAGGTGTTTCATCATCTGTACGGGAAAAGAATGAGTGGCGAATTATCCCGACCCAAGTTTAAAATAGGTGACGCGGTTCGGATTTCGAAAGAGCGCAGGGTCTTCACGAAAAGTTACGAACAGTCTTTCACGGATGAATATTTTTTTGTGGATAAAATTATTAAACGAGACCCGCCGATGTATAAACTAAAAGACCTCGATAATGAAATAATAGAAGGTTCTTTTTATGAAGGAGAAATGCAGAAAATTATTGTACCTGAAAATAAAGTCTATCGTGTAGAAAAAATACTGGCTAGGAAAAAAACTAAATCCGAGGTTCTCGTTAAGGTGAGATGGAAAGGTTGGGATAAAAAATTTGACTCCTGGGTAAACGAAAATTCTATCCAGGACGCTCGATAAAAACCCCGTGAGAGAGCGGCGCGAGCCTTATTCGGAAGCGCGGACCCCCACCATGGAAGAAACCAGAGATTTTTTCATCACTCTGCCGAGTAACGCTAGCGACAAATTATACCCTCAAAACGATATATCCAGCTACAGGGCGAAGTTAGCCAAAACCGTTCACCTCAGGGGCGGTTGGGAGGTCGGCTTAGCAGAAATTTCATTTCCCCAGTGTTGGTACACGCTGGCGGACGGCGGGCGACAGGAAACGGACTTTTGGGTGTGCGAAGGGCCGGATCTCAGTAAACAGGTGGTTTTTAAAGTAAAATGCGGTTATTATACTTACATCGCTGACATTTTGACCGAAATAAACAAATATTTTAGAACCACCAAAACCTACGTCGAATTATATTTGGATTAGGTCACGAGACGGGTAAAATTAGGGGTCACACCGGAGGAGATTGTACGACTGACCTCGCTGAACAGATGGCCTATTCGGATTCGAACGCACGGACAGTTGGCGCACATTCTGGGCTTCGAGGAACAGAAGTGGATTGACCCCACCGAAACTAAATTCCCTGCCCATATTAAAGGCGGAACGTTTTATTTGTTTCTTTATTCGGATATTTCTTCGCATCAGATTGTAGCCGATACCTTAGCACCTCTTTTGCGAACCGTTCAAATACCCAAAGCGCATCTGGATTTCGTCACGCTAAACTTTGACAAGGTGCACTACAACCCGGTCAGCAAACACGTGTTTGATTAAATTTTAATAGAGTTAAAGAGGGATCAAAACCGAAACGTCAAATTCGAATCTGGAAAAGTGATTGTGAAGCTACATTTTAGACCGATCCGATAAAAAAATGTCTGCTTATCACGCCGACCCTAGCCCCTACGTCCTCTACTATACGCGACAGGCGGGGTCCGGTTTAGAAGGTTTCAGCGGAGCGCCCGTGCAGTACGGAAGAGGGATCGGCAACGTTTTTCGGGGTTTATTTAGACTGGCGGAGCCTCTGCTAAAATCGGGCTTCAACTTGGTCAGACCGCACCTCAAGACCGCTGCTAAAAATATCGCGAAAGACGTGGTTTCCGCAGCGGCGGGGAAATTACTGGGAAACGCGTCGGAAAGGCGGCAGGAGGGGGAAGGCCTGGTGGTTTTGAGCCGCGCGAATCGACGCATGCGTCGCGGTTCCGTACCTTTTAAAAATAAAAGCGTTTTTTCAAAAGGCCTCAGTCTGAACAGGAAGCTGGCGGGTGCGCTCGTCCGCGCCTCTCGTTTAAGGAATAAGAAGAAAAAAAAGAGCGAGCGGAAAACCCGTGCGGCTCCCGACATATTTTAAAAGATGTCTCTCATACACAGCGCCTCGGCGGAATGCATGAAGTCCGAGCTGGACCTATTTACGATCCCTATGACGCAACACAGTATAGAATCCTACAAATATGTAGAAACGCCACCGATCACGGCCATCACCGAAAACGGCCCCCTGGAATTTTTTATAGCGGGGTCGGGGGACACCTACATCGATCTGAACCGTTCGCTTTTGTACCTCACGTGCAAAGTTACCAACGCGGACGGAACCGATCTGGCGGCCGGCGCGGCCGTAGGTTTGATCAATTACCCCGCGGCCACTCTTTTTAGTCAAGTCGACCTGTCCCTCGGCGATAAGCTCATTTCTCAAAGCGGTTCCACGTACGCCTACAGGGCCGTTCTGGAGTGTTTGCTCAACTATTCCGAACCTACTCTGAATTCGCAATTCGCAGCGGGGCTGTTTCGCAAAGACACGGCGGGGCGCATGGACGAAGCTGACCCGAACAGAGACAATGAGGGGTTAACGTGGCGAAGCGCTTATTGCGAAAGGAGCCGAACGTTCGAATTAATGGGACATTTGCATAACGACTTTGCATTTCAGGAAAAGCTTCTTTTAAATTCCGTCGACGTGAGAATCAAGTTAGTTCGTAATAAAAACGTTTGTTTTGAGTTTGTTTTAATGTCATCGGATCCGAACCCGGGCTATAAACTTCACATTTTATCGGCCCTTTTGTACGTGAAAAGAATACACGTGTCACCCAGTGTGAAACTGGGGCACGCGTCAGCTTTGCTTCAGTCTAACGCAAGGTACTCATTACAACGAGTTAACGTGAAAGTGTTAAGCGTGCCGGCGGGGGGTCGCGTGTCAAACCAGGATAATCTATTTTTGGGCCAAGTGCCAAAATTCATCGCTATAGGTTTTGTTCATAACGAAGCTTTTAGCGGATCTTACGCGCGAAATCCTTTTAATTTTCATCATTACGACGTGGAATCTTCAAATCTGAGCGTAGACGGCGGGTCCTACCCACGCCTTTTCGACCCCTTTTTCCCAGGCAGCGCTGCCTGCGAGAATACTTCAGCCTGGTCAAGGCTACGGACAGAGGGTTGAGGGACCAGCCTTTGGCCATCTCTCGTGAAGATTTTTCTCAGGGCTACTGTTTATTCGCGTTCAACTTGACCCCCGACGAAAGCTCGGGCGAACACGTTTCCTTAATACAGTCGGGGCACGTCAGACTGGACCTCCGGTTTCGAGCGCCTTTGCCCAACACCATAAACATCATCGTGTTTGCGGTTTTTGACAACGTGTTAGAAATTAATCACAAACGCGAAGTGCTTATGGACTATTTTTGAAAAAAAAAAAAAGGACACCAGACAGATGCCTAAAGCCATGCGATGCACCCTCAGTTTCAGAGGCGTATTCCCCTGCGATCAACTGCCTCGGGTGTTAAACCACACACCTCCGTCCTGTTGCGTCATCAACACGCATCCTCACACCCTGCCTGGACAACACTGGTTGGCTGTTTTAATACTGTCAGATGGAAATGCAGTTTTTTTATTCCTACGGGTTTCCGCCGGACTCTGAACTTTTCCCCAGTTACATCATGCTTTTTCTAAAAAATAATTCACGACGAGTTTTGTGTAACGCTAGGCAAGTTCAAGACCATATGTCGGACGCCTGCGGCCATCACTGTGTGTATTTTCTAAAACAGCGTATGAAGGGTCTTACGTTTTCTCAGGTTCTAAATTCTTATTCCACCGATTTACGAGAAAATGATCGCTCTGTTTAAAAATATGTAAAAAGTTTGCTGCGGATAGATTCTTACTGTCATATTGTACACGGCGTGCAAAGTTGTGTTTACCGTTGTGATTTTATCAATAAATGATTACAAAATGATCTTTTAACGTCTGTGTGATTATATATTTCAATAAAATCGCTACGCTTTAAAAAAAATGTTTACTTTATTCAAACACACACACACACACACACACAGAAAAAACATATTAAAAGAGTTGAAAAATATGAGACTATGTTTTAATGAAAAAAAACAAAAGCATAAAATGTACTTTGAATCAAATATAAATGATGTGGTTATTTAAGCATACGAATGAAAGCATTTTGGTTTTAATAAAAATGTAAAAAAAAGATTCAAACATTCACATTATCCGTTGGTTAAAAAAAAATGACACGATTATAAAAAGCATAAAATGTACTTTGATTCAGATATAAATTAAAGCATTTTGGTTTTGATAAAAATGTAGATTCAAACATTCACATTATCCGTTGGTTTAAAAAATGACACGATTATAAAAAGCATAAAATGTACTTTGATTCAGATATAAATTAAAGCATTTTGGTTTTAATAAAAATGCAGATTCAAACATTCACATTATCCGTTGGTTTAAAAAAATGACACGATTATAAAAAGCATAAAATGTACTTTGATTCAGATATAAATGAAAGCATTTTGGCTTTAATAAAAATGTAAAAAAAAAGATTCAAACATTCACATTATCCGTTGGTTTAAAAAATGACACGATTATAAAAAGCATAAAATGTACTTTGATTCAGATATAAATGATGTGGTTATTTAAGCATACGAATGAAAAGATTTCTTAATACGACATCCACCCCGGAGGTTCAAAGTGTGTTTTTCTATTTCTTTTTTTTTTTAACCCGCGAGGGCGTACTTGCAGGCGTGCTAAACGATAAAGAATCATCAACGGACCCTTTGATGCGTTTGTATTTTTCCATCTCTCGCCTTACAGAAGAATTACCCAAGGCCCCCGAAGGAAAGTTGGCGTCCGCCAAGCTGCGAAGGAAACTGCTCCACCCGACGGGTTTGTAATTCAGCTTCTGATAAGAGGTTGCCGTTTTTAACAAATCAAATATATGACTGCCTTCCACGACATCCCCTCTGTACACGAATTCACCGCGAGCCGTCCACGCGTTTTCCAGCGCGTCCATAATCAGTCGGGCTTTGTTTCTCGAACGACCGGGCAAGTGTTCCAAAACCTTTATGGAGAAACCGTCCGGTGTTTTACCTTTTCGTTTTTCTTCTTCTTCTTCTTCTTCTTCTTCTTCTTCTTCTTCTTCTTTTCTTCTTTAGGAGGAGGCAAACTTAAAGTCAGTTCTTTTTTTTTCAAAGATTTTTGTTTGACCAGAGTCAGATATTTCCGCAAAAGTTGAGAATACAAATCCAGTTTGGTGTCCGCGGATAAATCCTTTCTCTCCAACAGGGATTTAATCTCCCGCTCCAGTTCATTCTCGCTGTTTTCCCTAATGTCGCCTTTAGAGGAGGAGGAGGAGGGTGTGAGTTTTTGCAATTGGTCGGCAGTGACTAGGTACAGTTTTCGCGCGTGGTTCATTGCTGCCTGGGGGTCAGCATTTGTAACACAAAAGGCAGGGCCGCGGCTATTAACGGGGCGATAAAACCCCCCTTCTGAATGAGTTTACACTTGCGTCCAAACGGATAACTTTTGTCAGCCAGATGCCTTAAACAGCGTCGCCTTTTCTTAAACTGTTTATACTGAGAGTCAGTCAGCGGAACGTTGCCTTTTAAAACGTTTAAAACGATTTCGCATATGGCCAAAATCACGTATTTGGGTAATTTTTTTTTGTCGGCTTTTTTTTTCTCTTGGCGTTTATCCAAGCGCTCAGAAAAGGGAGAGCTTTTCTTAAACGGGCTGACGTCATTTTTAAAAAAAATTCTATGTTTTAGGTACTTACACCACAGATTCTTGTCCGGGTAACAGCCCGCTCCGCAACCTAAATCTTTCTGGCGTTTCGGCTTTAGGATCCACAATTAAATAACCGAAAGGTTTACTCGTAGCGTCCTGGAACGATTCCAGGAAATATTTCGATTGTCCGGGATACATTTGTTTAGCCAAAATTGAAATGTGTAACTTGTCTCTAGGATTTTTAAAAAGTATCAGGTAGGAGGCGTTTAAACTAAGGGTGCGAGAATTCTTTCCTCTATAAAATAGATTCTGCGTCAAATATATCACGCTAAGATTATTGTGGTGAGAATATCTCGTGAAAGCCCTTTCTAATTCTACGGACTAACTCATAACGTCCATCATATCGTCCAGAGCTATCAGAGGACCCCCTCCCCCTCCCCCTCCTCCTCCTCCTCCTCCTCCTTCTCCTGATCGTCCTCCTCCTTGTAGTTCAGCGTCGTGCAGGCTGCTCGGTGCTCCTTGAACGAAAACCACGTCGGGCATAAGCTCCAGCAGTTCGTCGTAACTTTTTTGCCAGTTTTCATAAAACCACATGATTTTGCCAGCCTTTCCGTTGAGAGTTTTGGAAGAACATTCCAAAAGTCTTTGCACAAAGCACGTCTTCCCCGAACGGCTCGGTCCGGCCAAAATACATGTAAACGGCAACTTTAATCTGACGTCAAAATCCATAAGGCACCGTGGTAAAGTCGGATTTCAGTATTCTCTTGTTATAAATTAATGGAATTTTTTTCAGAGCTCTGACGTTCCGCAGAGCCAAGCGTTTTTTGTTTCTTTGAATTAAAAGGGTCTCGGTCAGCAGAGTGTCGGATCGCCCCGTGCTAACGTGCTGCTCCACCAGCCGTTTAAAGGAATCAAAATGAAGAATTTTAGAAGTCTCCGGATTAACTGTAAACCCCTTGACCTTCAGAGAAACTTGCCCGCCGGCTGTGACGAAACAATAGCTTTTGGGTCCTGTAGACACAAATTCCTTGATATAATCTCCATCCGTTAGCTGATTCAAGATAAAACCCCGTGGGAGGAGTGTGTTCCCCCGGTTTCGCCGTGAACATGACAGAATCCGTATCAAAATATAACACCCGCTTTTGTAATTTTTCTAGCACATCGTACAGTTTTAATCGTCCGTAAGCCGCCGTGAAAACGGCTACAAATACGTTAGAAACCACGGGTTTTTGCAAATAATCCTTTTTGTACTGCCACTGGACCAAAGCAACGTCGTCGTTAATAAAAGTAAAACAGGAAATGCGTTTATGTTTGCAAAACATTAGTTCTAAAAAGTCACGAGGCTCCGTTATTAATTCCGTGTTCATCCGATTCGTTCTCTGTCCAAATTTCCCCCAGAGAGCGTTCAGAAACAGTTTGCTAATACTCCTCTGAGCGGGGTTAAATCCGATGTTTGACATATCCAGTTCGACACTTTCGTGTCACTTAAACTTAAACAAATAGTCATTTTTCTCAGCGTCGGTGTTCACGCCCGGAGGAAAGCCGCTGGCTTCCACTTTGTTTTTCAAATGTAAATCGATGTATCCTGCGAACAAATCGCAGAAGTTTTGTTCAAAGTGCCAAACCTCGTACACTTTCCCGGTTTAAACTCCTTTTGATCTCCTCCGTGCAATAAACGGCCGTTATGACTCTCTCTTCTTCCGAATGTCGACACGCGTCCCCGGCCTCCTCCTCCGCGCAGGTTCTACAAAGGGTGAAAACTAATTTGTTTAGTTTATCACATCTAAAAGGCAACACGGGGTGGAAAAGATTTCTTGGGGGGTAGATTTTGACTCTGGCGATGCCAAAGTACTCTCTGATGTCTTTAAAATCAGTCACAATCACCGTCGGGTGTCCAATGGGGTAGGCCATACGCTTGTTGCAGTAAGGATATAAACTCGTAAAGTCCAAGTAATGGATTTTTTCCCCCATGTTCAGCGCGTGTTGGATGAAAACGTTCTCCTTGAACTTGACAAACTCTAACCACTGTATACTGCAATTTGAAAAACTTTTGTTTTTTTTCATAAAATAACGCGGCCCCGTTAACGCCAGACACCTATCCGGCAAAAAGTTTGTTCTGTACAGGCTTAGCGCGGCGCTGGCTATGGTGACGTGTTGAAACGTTGGCCATGGACAGCACTCGTTCTCTGAATATCATGCAGGCTTTTCTTAAAATAATCACATCATTCTTACAATATTGGTACAGTTCCTTTTTTTTTAATTAAACACACCCTTTTTTACAGAATCGTACCAGTTTATAAATTCAGTCCGCTCCGTAGGAGCCATTTGTGAATATCCGTACATTTCAGGTTTCGGGTAACGTCCAACATAACACAAATTATCTTTTGTGTGAAAATAATGAGGAAAATAACCCTTTTTCTCATTTTCAAAACCAACACTTCTGGGTAAATCAGCCAGTTTCGTTTGGAAGAAGCTCAGGCTGTCTATGTAACGTTGTTTGAAAAAAATATCGGTCATGCATAAGATTTTATTTCCTTGAGTAATGAGATGCGGTACTATTTTGTTCTTTGTTAGGTAATTTAGCATAAAATACGAATAATAACCGCTGCTGTTGTGAGCGATAAATGTATACTTTTTGTATCTGTTTTTTCTAAAACGTTTAAAAAACTTTGCTATGCATTCGTGACCCGTGGCGCACCGATGTCGACCTTCGTACGTGACGGTGTGTATATGTATCGCCGCGTGCTCGTTTTGTTCCGTAAAACAGGACGCTATGTCAAAAAATACATATTTCTGCGTTTGCGGCCTCGGCAAAGTGGGTCTGATAAAACATTGGTGTTTAGAGGGATCCTCTTTCTCGGCTAAAGGCGACTTGCAAATGTTACACGTGGTCCGGGGACACTTGTGGAGTTTGGTCGTCACTATGTATGAGCGATTACAGTTTTCACACCATTTAACCTTCTCACAATATCCCATTCGTTTGTGGTGTGAAAAACAATCCTGTGATCTGCAGAATCTCAGACACTCCGCGCACCTCAAAACGTTCTCCGTTTTTAAAAAAAACCCTCTGACACACGTTACACATAAAATCGCAGCGGTGCGTGTATTTACTGTGCGAATACGGCTTGTGACAGGCTTTGCACACATGTTTAACACCGAGAAAACCTTTTAAATTCAAAATACCATAATAATGATTGTTTAGCAAAAGAAGGTAATAGGTCTATCGTGCGGCTCTTTATGCGTTTGGAAAGTCTGAAACGAACCACCGTTGTTTACTCTGTAAAGAATCACAATTTTGACGTTTAAAAATTGTTCGAATAAAGTCACGTCGTTAAATTAAACTAAATGTTCCGGTGAAATATTTAACCGATTTAAAAGTAGTAGAGCTTCCTTTTGACATTCGCTTTGGGTCAAATCCGGTTTCATCACACCCGTCAAACTACACGCGAAGCAGGAATTTTGGTAAGCGTTTAAAAATATAACTAAATGCCTACTTTTTTTGTAAGTATTTCCGATGACAAAATACTGTTTATCATTCTGGAATAACCTATTCCGCCTCGAAAGTTTCTCACTATCTGAACGTTCAGTGTGAGTGATTTGTCGCTTAACAGTTTTTTATTGGATTGAACAACCGATTCTGCGTAATTCAGAAAATGTTCAGCGTTCAGCTCCTCTCCGTTAGTTTGAAATATCACGGGCGTAAACAGGCTTTCACCTTTCAAACTTATTTGGATAATGTCATCCCCTTGTGAAACCTGTCTGGCTTTTTGTAACAAACGGTCTACTCGATTGTGCAGAGCCTGCGTGAACTGAATTAAATTCAAACCTGTACCTAGATCCGATAAATGTATTTGATAATTGTATTCACTGTGATTAAACATGGGTCTGTGTCTCTCCCTCACCCCATCCCCCTCCCCGCTTGTGGAGGGCCTGCTGATCGAAAGGTCTTCTGCGTGAATTTCAGGGTCTGCCGCCTGACACCTCCGTTCACACCCCGTCGAAGCGCTCCCATTTGCTCCATCGTTAACGTGTGACGCGCGTCCTTCGCTCTGCGGTGGTAACCCTCCCAAAGTCGATGCTTTGATATCCTGCATAAAAACATCCTGATTCGCTCCATCATCAGCGTGTGAGGTAAAATCCGATAAATCCCAATCGTCAGTATTCCTGTATCGTTTTACTGAGCGACACTCATTCTATTGAATGAAGTCGCAGCGAAAAGTTCTGTCCACTAAAGTTTCAAGTTCAAACAAATCGACCGGATCTTCGACGTTTAGAAAGTTCACACCTCCGTTTGTTGCAACATTGTCATAGGCAACGCTCTGTATCCTGTCATCAAAAAAAAGATACAGCGTTGTCGTTAAATAACACAGACCTCATCGTTGACGTCAAATTAGCAGAAACTCTCGACTCATCAACTCGCTCCTCGTAATCGGAGACCGGGCTGTAATCTGCGATCGATGGTCCGTCACCTGTGTTGGCACCGACTTTCGGCGTGTTGCAAACGCGGTCGCCGGGTCGTGGCTGACAAACCCCCGGAATCTCTTCCTCCTCCTCCTCCTCCTCCTCCTCCTCCTCCTTCTCCTCCTCCTCCTTCTCCTCCTCCTGGTCCGTCGCGGTGATACAGTTGACACAGTTGATGACGTTGCAAACGATCACGCTGGGTCTTTCTTGAACCGCCGCCGAGTTTGTCGCATCTTTTTCAGGGGTGATACAAATAACTTCATCCACCGCCCCCGCTCTGAGTGAATCGTCTGAACCAGTGCCGCTGAAAGATCGCCACACGATCACGCTGGGTCTTTCCTGAACGACAGCTGAGTTTGGCGCGTCCTTTTCTGTGGTGTTGCGAACAACACCATCCTCCGCTGTGGATGATTCGTCAGAATCTGTGAGAACCATCGTACTTCTCGCAGATTCGGTGTCAGACTCGTACTCGGAGTCGGTCGATAAGTTTATCACCTCAGCTTGACCCCCAGCAGGGGTATTGTAATTGCTCGCAAACTGGTCCATAATGAGCAACTTTTTACAACTATTATGGCTCTCGGCCAGTTTTTATAGTATTGTGAGGAGAAAAACACCACGACACCTGTTCAATTATTAGTCACGCTTAGCAGAACGGGGCCCCCCACTTGCTACTGTCACTCAAAAACACAATAACAACAACTACGTCAAACCATTACATCCTGGGAATCTTTTTTTTCCAAAACACAACTTTTTTTCCAAAACACATCCTGGGAATCTTTTGAAAATTATTCCCACGCATCATACCGGGCAAACCTCGGGTAGTTATCAAAAAGCATTCACACACACACACCATACCCCGACCCAACCACCCCACCCCACCTCACCGACGGTAAGTCCTCGCATCTTTTTTTTTTTCATCCTTACTCTTAATTTTTCACACTCTTTTAAACTTTTACACAAAATTCACATCATTTTTTTCATTAACACTTCTCAAGAGGAAAGTTTGCTCACGCTTGCCACCCCTCCCAACACGCACCCTGGGGAAAATTGAACATTTTATCGCCGGAAAAAAAAAATTCTTTACAACCTACGATGGTTGTTCACATTTTTTACACACATTACCTCCTGGGAAAATTAGTTGTTATTTTCACACGTGACGTCATACAACTGATGTTTACATTTTACACACAGCAACCCCTGGGAATTTTTTTTACATATTTCAGACGTGACGTCATACCACTGATGTTTACATTTTTATACACATAGACCCCCTGGGAAAATACTTTACATATTTCACATGTGACGTAACGCATAACTCATAAGTCATTTTGACATTTACCGGGGTTAATAACTACTCATGTCCAATCTAATTCACTCAAAACCAAATGGCTCATACCTGGTATTGGCTCAGAGATTTCATGGCAATTTCTCATCAGTCGAGGAGAGTATTGAGGGATTTATTATATTCTCTATCTTTAAGTTTTGATTTTAGTTCCTGGGCTTTTGGCCGTTGCCCCAGAATCGTGCCCCAGATGTCATTCTTTCGAGGGAATTTGGCAGGCTGCACTTAGCCTGGGCCTGGGCCTTAGCCCTCTCCAAAAAATGTATTTGCTATATTCCAAAGTGATTTATGTTGGCGAGAGAACAATGGGCCTAAGCCTTGGAGCTTCTATTCCACATTTTATTTTCACCGTCTCATTGGCTTGGTCTTTGGTAGCAGCTCTGAAACCCAACTGCATTCAGAATTTCTTTTCAACCATCTGAACAGGTTGGAATTTTGGTTCAAAGACCCAGTGACTCCAAGCTCACATTCCATGATTATAGTCAATATTCTTATGGTTTGGTCATTATGCAGTGGGGCCATGATCTTTGGCTCTAAGCTCAGATAAAATGTTTTTTTAAGCCTAAAAGTCTGGGTCATGATTATTAGGTCTTGTCGTCTCAATATTAATTCCCTTTTCTAATGTAATAGGATAGAGGTCTATGGGCGTGTTTTTAAGAGCTCATGTCCCATCTAATTCACTCAAAACCAAATGGCTCATACTTGGTTTTGGCTCAGAGATTTCATGGCAATTTCTCTTCAGTCGAGGAGAGTATTGAGGGATTTATTATATTCTCTATCCTTAAGTTTTGATTTTAGTTCCTGGGCTTTTGGCCGTTGCTTCAGAATCGTGCCCCAGATGTCATTCTTTTGAGGGAATTTGGCAGGCTGCACTTAGCCTGGGCCTGGGCCTTAGCCCGCGTCAAAAAATGTATTTGCTAGATTCCAACGTGATTTATGTTAGCGAGAGGACAATGGGCCTAAGCCTTGGAGCTTCTATTCCACATTTTATTTTCACCGTCTCATTGGCTTGGTCTTTGGTAGCAGCTCTGAAACCCTGCTGCATTCACAATTTCTTTTCAACCATCTGAACAAGTTGGGATTTCGGTTCAAAGACCCAATAACTTCAAGCTCACATTCCTTTATTATAGTCAATGTTCTTATGATTTGGTTATTATATGTTGGGCCCCTGACCTTTGGCTCAAAGCTCAGTTTGCATGTTTTTAAGCCTAAATGTCTGGCTCATGAATACTACGTGCTGTCTTCACAATATTGATTCCCTATTCTAATGTAATAGGATAGAAGGCTATGGGCCTGTGTTTAAGAGCCCATCTCATTCTCTCAAAATGAAATGGCTAATACTGGGCATTGCCTCAGAGATTTCATTGAAATTTGTTCGTCCTTGGCCTCAGGTAAGAAGTGCACTTATATTACACTGGACTTCGGCCTCCAATTGTCATTTCATATATGATATTTCTTAGTCTAAGGGTTTGGGACTTGGCCTTATTCTAAGGGATGTGGTGTTGATTAAACAATGCTTGGATCTTGCCTCAGAGCTCCTATTCCAAATTATATAATTCAGAGTCCAAATTGCTGGCCCATGCTATTGGATCTTTGCATAGATTTTAGGTCTTTCTTTTCAACATTATTGTCCTTGTCTTAAAGTTTAGTTCATTGTTAGTGGGCTACGGACCAGAGCCTTAGAACACAAGTCCTAGACTTTTATCTTTCTTACCTAAATGAAAGAAGCTTGAGAACAAGACACTGGGCCTCGGCTTCGTAGACCCAAACAAAATTTCTTGGTACTATTGTAAGGATTTTATTTCAGGGGAGATGATGCTCGGCCATGGCTGCTGTTCAACTTTTTAATCTTTAGACACAAAATGTCTGGTTCATGGGTATTTGTTCTTTCCCTGGACTTTAGTAATTTCATGGCAAATTATTATCAGTCGTAGAGACTAATGAGACATTTCTTATATTTTGTATCCTTAAGTGTTGGTTTGAATTCCTGGGCTTTTGGCCTTTGCTTCAGAATCATTCCCCAGATGTCATTCTTTCGAGGGAATTTGGCAGGGTGCCCTTAGTCTGGGCCTGGGCCTTAGCCCTCCCCAAAAAATGTATTTCCTGTATTCCAAGGTGATTTATGCTGGTGAGAGGACAATGGGCCTAAGCCTTGGAGCTTCCATTCCATGACTATATGCGGAATTTCATTGTGAATGCAGTTGGGTTTCAGAGCTGCTACCAAAACCAAGCCAATGAGATGGTGAAAATAAAATATGGAATCGAAGCTCTAAGGCTTAGGCCCAGCGTCCCCTTGCTAACATAAAACACCTTGGAAAATCGCAAATTATTTTTTTGCGGAGGGCTAAGTCTCAGGCCCAGGCCAAGGGCACCCTGCCAAATTGCCTTGAAAAAATTTCATTTGGGGCATGATTCTGAGGCAAAGGCCAAAAGCCCTGTAACTAAAACCAACACTTAAGGATAGATTAGAAATTGCCGTGAAATTACTAAAGCCCAGGAAAAACTCAATTACCCATGAACCAGACCTTTAGTGATTTAAAATTAAAAATTTGAACAAGAGTAATTGCCTAACATCATCTCCCCCGAAAATAAAATCCTTACAATAGTACCAAGAAATTTTATTTGGTTCTCTGAAGCCCAAGCCCAGTGTCTTGTTCTCAAACTTCTTTTGTTTAGCTAAGAATAATCAAAGTGTAGGATTTGTGTTCTAAGGCTCTGGTCTGTAGCCGACTATGAATGAACTACAAGTAAAGAGAAAGACAATCATGTTGAAAAGAAAGACCTAATATCTACGCAAAGTTCAAGTAGCATGAGCCAGCCATTTGGACTCTAAAGAATCAAATTTGAAAGAGGAGCTCTGAGGCTTGGTCCCAGCATCATTTCATCACCCCACATCCCTTAGAATAAGGCCAAGACCTAAACACTTAGGATATGTCCTATAATATTAGAATGGAAATTTGGAGGCCGAAGCCCAGGGTCTTATAACTGCACTTCTGAAATGAGGAAAATAGCAAAGATAATTTTTACGAGGGCTAAAGCCCAGGCCCAGGCCAACAGTACCCTGCAAAATTGTCTCGAAATAATGACTTCTGGGTCATGATTCTGAGGCAAATGCCAAAAGCCCAAAAAATAAAGCCAACACTTAAGGATAGAGAATGTAATAAATCTCTCATTAGTCCCCATGATTGAAAAGAAATTGCCATGAAATTACAACGGCCCAGGAAAGGAACGAGTACCCATGAACCAGACCTTAAGTGTCTAAAGATTAAAAATATGGCCTTACATTATCTCCCCCGAAATACAATCCTTAGAATAGTACCAACAAATTTTGTTTGGTTCTCTGAAGCCTAGGCACAGTGTCTTGTTTTGAAACTTCTTTCGTTTAGCTAAGAAAAATTAAAGTGTAGAATTTTTGCTCTAAGGCTCTGGTCTGTTGCCCACTGACAATGAACTAAACCTTAAGACAAGGGCAATAATGTTGAAAAGAAAGCCTTAACATCCATGCAAAGTTCCAGTAGCATGACCTAGCCATTTGGTCTCTGAAGAATCAAATTTGGCACAGGAGCTCTGAGGCAAGGTCCCAGTATCATTTCATCAACACCACATCCCTTAGAATAAGGAACAGACCTAAACACTTAAAATACGAACTATAATATTTGAGAACATACTTCAGAATATATCATATACATTTCTTTGGGGAGGGCTCAGGCCCACTCCTAGTTGCAGGCCCTTGTCTTATACTTGGTACTCTGCTATTTTTCCTCGAAAAAAAAAATTCTGGGACATGATACTGAGGCAAAGGCAACTCCTAGGAAAAGAGCAAGTATTCATGAACCAGACATTTAGTAGCTAAAGATTAAAATTTTGAACAGGAGTCAAGGCATCATCTCCCCCAGCATGAAATATTCAGAATAGAACCAAGAAATCTTGTTGGGCTTTCTGATGGCCAGGCACAGGTTCTTATTCTTTTTTTTATTATTATTCTTAGCCAATTTTCTTCCCAATTTAGTCGGCTCCAATTCCACCCGCTGGTTAGGACTCCCCCAGTCATACGATACTATCAACGCTAGGATGGTGAAGGCTAGCACAGCCAACTCATGTTTTCGATGAGCCGCTCACGCAACGTCATTGGACAGCTGAACGCGCTCGGAGGGGAGCGCGATCTGCCAGATCTGTTAAGTCAGATAACAGACGCCTGCGCTGACTAGCATCGCGTTGAGTGAGGGGGTGGGGGGGGCATCCTACCCACGCAGAGAACGAGGCCAGTTGTGCCCTCTTGGACTCCCGGCCACTCCCGAACTCGCGGTCTCCTCATGACAGGACGAACGCTTAGACGGCTGCACCACTCGGGAGCCCAGGTTCTAATTCTTAAGCTTCTTTTGTTCAGATAAGAAAGAATAAAGCCTCGGAATTGTGGTCGAATGCCCTGGTCCGTAGCCCACTAACAAGGAACCAAACCTTAAGACAGTTGAAATATTGAAAAGAAAGACATAAAACCCAGGCAAAGAACCAGTAGTATGAGCCCTCCATTTGGACTCGACAGAAGAAAATGTGGAATAGGAGCTCTGAGGCCAGGTTCCAGTATCATATATCATCAAGACAATAAACGTTAGAATAAGGCCAAGACACAAAGTTCTTAGAATAGGAACTATAACATTTGAATGGTGATTTGGATACCAAAGCCCAGGGTCTTATAACAGCACGTCTGAACTGAGGGCATGGACGAAAAGAAATTGCAATGAAATCTCTCAGCCAGTTATACCCTGGACCAAAAATCACCTTATATGACAAAAAAAACGACTACTTTCACTTGGGTGACAACAACTGTACAATCGTGAAGTCATGGATTTAGGCGTTTCTTCACATGGAAAAAGCGTTTGCAGCACTGACCAAGCGCTCAAACGCTTTAGACAGCCTGGAATCGCTATTTAGTATCCTGTTTACGTGAACTCATTATAACCATCATTAAACCTAGTTGATGCCAGATATTGTCCTTTATGTGTGATGCAACAGACGATAAATAAAATTTTGCAAAGAAAAAATATGATTACTTTCTCTTGGGTGACTACACCTGTAATATAATGTAGTCGTGGATTCAGGCGTTTCTTCACACTGAAAATGAGTTAGCAGCACTCCACAGGCGCTCAAATGCTTTAGAATGGCTGGAAACGCTATGTAATGTTCTCCTAATGGAACAGACAGTAAATCACATGTTGCAAGGGATAAATATAACTACTTTCACTTGGGTGACTACACCTGTACAATCATGAAGTCATGGATTTAAGCGTTTCTTAACAGTGAAAAGGCGTTTGCAGCACTCCACAGGCGCTCAAACGCTTCAGAAAGGCTGGAAACGCTATGTAATGTTCTCCTAAAGGGAAATCATTATAATGATTACGAACAGACATTCACATCGTGAAATGTCCTTTATACGTAAGGGAACATACATTAAATAAACTTTTCTTATCAAAATAACATTTTGCAAGGAAAAAATATGATTACTTTCACTTGAGTGATTACATCTGTACAATCATGAAGTCATGGATGTAGGCGTTTCTTCACACCGAAAAGGCGTTTGCAGCACTGCACAAGCGACAAAACGCTTTAGAAAGGCTCGAAACGCTATGCAGGTACACTTATTATGATCAGAAATAGACATATCTGCAATAAAACACGTTTTATATGTAATATTACAGACAGTATATCACGTTTTACAAGGGAAAAATATAACTACATTCACTTGGGTGGCTACATTTGTACAATCATGTAGTCATACCCAGATAGCAAAGTAACGTTGATATCGCGTCATGATAGCAAAGTAACGTTGAATCAACGTTGATATCGCGTCATTTTCGTCTTTTTTTGGTTGATGACCAAAAATCAACTACAAATCAACGTTGCCATAGGTTGAATCCTTAAACCTTGTTTCAACGTTGAAAGCAAGACGTTGAATCAATGTTGAATTGTAGTTACTGTCTTCAACCATACTAACTCTGCTAGCAAATAGGCTGTTTGGCTGAGTGTTGAAACTGACGGCTGACTGAGACTCGCGCAAAAACAGCATCTGACCCATGTATGGCAAAGCTTAAAAAAGGTATTGTTTTCAGTGAGGTAGGCATTCCTCTGTGGGCTTGACCATGGTATATGAACAATATGTGCTTCTAATTGCTAGGCTCTACTAAGGTTTTGATGGTGCAATATGTATTTCTAAATGTAAATTATGTTGCATATAGTGTTTTCTGACCAAAAACCAAGATGTATTCCTTATGCATGCTGATTTATAAGCATATATTTAAAACAATCAAGCAAGTTTTACTTTGTAAGAATTCGTGAAATAAGCAAAAAAAAAGGAACATTGCTTTCATCTTTTATCAACTTCATAGCACATGCGAATACACTACCTTTGTAAAAAAAAAGGCCGCTTTTAAGAATCATAAAAAAACAACTGAATCCCCAAAATGTCCGGCCTGACCCCGCCCTTATAGCGCGAGTCTCTCGAAATTCGATGTGACCGTTAAGCCAAACGCGACCGTTTCCAGCTGTGTATATTCAAATCATACTCACCAAATGAACGATACCTGTTTAACTACAATTCTATTAACCTGGTACAGTAAAACCTCTTCACAACATTCGCTTATGCTCATTACTTAGATGACTGATGCGTGATGACAGAAACTGCAGCTCCAAAACACTGAAGACTCTTCTCACCGAGCGCTAACGCGTATACGTTACTGGATCATGTGGAATGAGGACGAACTCACTTCCTCTGCTTGTAAAAGGTGAGCAGCGGTGAAATAAGGTTTAAAACCACGGTCACGATTGAATTTCAGCTTACATACTCTTAGCTGTGTCTGTCAGCCGACACTACCTTTTGGGTAAGTTAGTTTAACGCTAGCATAATCTTAGTTTAGCGAAAGCTAGGTCGCCTGCCTGTAACCCTTGATGTTGCTTAGCAACCCCACAGCGCGGCTACGGCATTTAGGAAGAGCAGGAATCGCTCTGAGCTGATGTGGAGCTACAGCTGAGTAAGCTAACAGCTAGCTACGTTTGTGTAGGTAGCAGAAGGCAGATAAAACATTTAGGAAGGTAAATCAAAGAAACATCCCTCACGCAGAGAATTAGGATAGTAAATTAAAGTGTCAGATGTATAACTTTATGCTAGTTTAGTCTGCACTACACTGAGATTTTAGGGGTTTGGCTTAAACTACTAAGTCACTTTGTGGTAAAACTACTATCAGTATGGTTTGCTGCAGTATATTAAAATGCTTCATGTCTGTATTTTATTTCACAGAGCTTTGGAAATCACCAGCAGAATGACTGGTAAGACTGAAATGACGTTTTGACTAATATGGACCTAACAGTCAAGCTGATTATTATAAAGATGTGTGTCAGTGCCTTAGAAATACAGCACCTTCATGAAATCTTAAAGCTACTTTCGTTATTCTAACATTTTGTGTTACAGCCTTAAAAGAAAACTGATTACAGTCGAGGGGCAGGAATCTCTTGGCACAATGTGATATGATTTGGTTTGATTGAATTTCAATTTAAAATAATGCCAAGATGCAATTATAAAACCATTCTTGTTCCCTGTTGCTACATGTTGATGTGTCTTCATTTTTATTTCTAAAGTCTATGATTTTTAATTATTATCATTAACATGGTTTGGTCCAGGGCGGCACGGTGGCGCAGTGGGTAGCGCTGTCGCCTCACAGCAAGAAGGGCCTGGGTTCGATTCCCGGCCGGGTGACCAGGGTCGTTTCTGTGTGGAGTTTGCATGTTCTCCCCGTGTCTGTGTGGGTTTCCTCCCACAGGCCAATTGGACATGCTGGATTGCCCCTGGGTTTGAGTGTGTGTGTGGATGTGTTTGTCTGCCCTGCAATGGACTGGCAACCTGTCCAGGGTGTATCCTGCCTTCCGCCCGATGACGGCTGGGATAGGCTCCAGCACCCCACCGTGACCCAGAAGGATAAGCGGACCACCACAAAGCAGGTATTATTTGGGTGGTAGATGATTCTCTGCACTGCAGTGACACTAACGTGGCGGTGACATGGTAGTGGAATGTTATTGTGTGTTATGTGTGCTGCACTAAGTGGATCACACACAACAGCTTTTTTAACTACTCAGAGTCACTGCTGGCTGAGAACAGTTGGCCAACCAAATATGTCCAATGTTTTGTGTCCAGAAACTGACCACTGATTAGATCAAGAGGAAAACTAATGCAAACTGTGCAGCAACAGATGAGTTATAGTCTACTGCTTTACATGTACAAGGTGGAACGACAAGGTAGTTGTGTCTAAAGCAGCAGACAGTGGAAGAGGAGCTAACAAAGTATGCAGAGAAACAGATGGACTACAGTCTGTAATTGTAGAACTACAAAGTGCACCTATATGGTAAGTGAAGCTGATACAGTGGACAGGGGTTTTACCTAATAAAGTGGCCCCACACACACACACATAGTTGTATGCAAACATTGGGTTAATTTTCTGAGTGGAAATAAGTTCATATTTTTATGCACAAATACTGTGTATTTACTAAATTTAACATAAGATAAAAAAAAAAACAACAAAAAAAACCATAAAATGTGGCCCATGCAAATGTCATAGTGTGGTAAGCATGGTCGCCACTTTGGTGGTGCTGTGGTCAATAAGTGGTCTGGAGGCTCCCCATTCAACACTCTTGGACATCAGAACTCAATTCCACAGTGCTCTGAGGTTTATTGTGGTTTTTGCACACAAAAGTATTTACACTCGCGAGAGAAAAATGAAAAGAAATCAAAGCTGTAGCCAAATGAATCCACTGACTCCGCAGTCAGCAACAGAACTAAAGCGATTGTGTTGCATTGGGTCTGAGGCTGCGAAGCCACACAGACCTTCCCCAAACATACTTCAACTCCTCCATAGTCCCCCTTCCCTTTTAACCTGGTAGCCCCGCACACATTAACTCTGAGTCATACCATTATCCACAGTCTAGGGGTGACAATAGAACAGACAATACACACATAAATCACCTATATACATACATACAATGGCCATTTTCCTCATATACACACGTGCACATTTATCTTAGAAATGATTGCTAAACTTGCTATATTTAACATTATATTTTCTTCTTTACAGGTACCAGCGACCTGGCTCCCACCTCGCCTGGGTCCCCCAGGACCTCAGGTAAGTAGAAATTTAAATTAACACAGTTAGGTGCCTGTCAAAATGAAAGTCACCATAGTATTTATTGAGGGAAGGTGAATTGTAGTCCTGGTGAGACACATAGCACTTTTTATATTTTGCCTTTTATTTTTTTCAACATGTTAAACTTAGCAAAAAAATAGAAATTGTGCACTAAAACATGCAGGAAATGGCATATTTAAATGCATTCCCCATAGAGAATGTATTTAAAAACAGGGATATTCAAACCTTTTGTACACACAGCCCTATGTTGATAATATTATGTTAGTAATATTATACTGAGTGAAAAATGTTTGTTTCTTGTACAGATGGGGGGAAAGAGTACCTTTTCAGTGGAACAGAGGAGAATCAGTTGAGATAGAGTTCTTGTCCAAAAGCTAAGTCTGAGGTTTACAGCAAAACAGCCAACAGGAGCTTGGAGGGAAAAAGCTGTCCCACAACAAAAGCCCAGCTCAAGAACCCCTAGAGACCAGAGAAGTTTGGAGCTTTAAAAGGTACGCTCTCTGTCTCACACACACACACACACATTGCCATTCGCCTACAATACAGGTTCCAAACCCTGATCCTGGAGAACCCTTACGCTGCACATTTTAGTGTTTTTTGCCCAGACACGCCCACTTCAGGGCTGTTAATGAGATAATTATTAAGTCTAGACCTGTCACCATTGACAACATTTGGTGCATTATAAAGTGAAAAATATGAGAAAAAATACAAAGGAGATCCTGAACTGTTGAGCGGCTGAAATCCTACATTGAGCGAGAACAGGAAAACATTTCACTTTCAGAACAGTAACTGGAAGGTGAATTGTAGTCCTGGTGAGACACATAGCACTTTTTATATTTTGCCTTTTATTTTTTTCAACATGTTAAACTTAGCAAAAAAATAGAAATTGTGCACTAAAACATGCAGGAAATGGCATATTTAAATGCATTCCCCATAGAGAATGTATTTAAAAACAGGGATATTCAAACCTTTTGTACACACAGCCCTATGTTGATAATATTATGTTAGTAATATTATACAGAGTGAAAAATGTTTGTTTCTTGTACAGATGGGGGGAAAGAGTACCTTTTCAGTGGAACAGAGGAGAATCAATTGAGATAGAGTTCTTGTCCAAAAGCTAAGTCTGAGGTTTACAGCAAAACAGCCAACAGGAGCTTGGAGGGAAAAAGCTGTCCCACAACAAAAGCCCAGCTCAAGACCCCCTAGAGACCAGAGAAGTTTGGAGCTTTAAAAGGTACGCTCTCTGTCTCACACACACACACACACATTGCCATTCGCCTACAATACAGGTTCCAAACCCTGATCCTGGAGAACCCTTACGCTGCACATTTTAGTGTTTTTTGCCCAGACACCCCCACTTCAGGGCTGTTAATGAGATAATTATTAAGTCTAGACCTGTCACCATTGACAACATTTGGTGCATTATAAAGTGAAAAATATGAGAAAAAATACAAAGGAGATCCTGAACTGTTGAGCGGCTGAAATCCTACATTGAGCGAGAACAGGAAAACATTTCACTTTCAGAACAGTAACTGGAAGGTGAATTGTAGTCCTGGTGAGACACATAGCACTTTTTATATTTTGCCTTTTATTTTTTTCAACATGTTAAACTTAGCAAAAAAATAGAAATTGTGCACTAAAACATGCAGGAAATGGCATATTTAAATGCATTCCCCATAGAGAATGTATTTAAAAACAGGGATATTCAAACCTTTTGTACACACAGCCCTATGTTGATAATATTATGTTAGTAATATTATACAGAGTGAAAAATGTTTGTTTCTTGTACAGATGGGGGGAAAGAGTACCTTTTCAGTGGAACAGAGGAGAATCAATTGAGATAGAGTTCTTGTCCAAAAGCTAAGTCTGAGGTTTACAGCAAAACAGCCAACAGGAGCTTGGAGGGAAAAAGCTGTCCCACAACAAAAGCCCAGCTCAAGACCCCCTAGAGACCAGAGAAGTTTGGAGCTTTAAAAGGTACGCTCTCTGTCTCACACACACACACACATTGCCATTCGCCTACAATACAGGTTCCAAACCCTGATCCTGGAGAACCCTTACGCTGCACATTTTAGTGTTTTTTGCCCAGACACCCCCACTTCAGGGCTGTTAATGAGATAATTATTAAGTCTAGACCTGTCACCATTGACAACATTTGGTGCATTATAAAGTGAAAAATATGAGAAAAAATACAAAGGAGATCCTGAACTGTTGAGCGGCTGAAATCCTACATTGAGCGAGAACAGGAAAACATTTCACTTTCAGAACAGTAACTGGAAGGTGAATTGTAGTCCTGGTGAGACACATAGCACTTTTTATATTTTGCCTTTTATTTTTTTCAACATGTTAAACTTAGCAAAAAAATAGAAATTGTGCACTAAAACATGCAGGAAATGGCATATTTAAATGCATTCCCCATAGAGAATGTATTTAAAAACAGGGATATTCAAACCTTTTGTACACACAGCCCTATGTTGATAATATTATGTTAGTAATATTATACAGAGTGAAAAATGTTTGTTTCTTGTACAGATGGGGGGAAAGAGTACCTTTTCAGTGGAACAGAGGAGAATCAATTGAGATAGAGTTCTTGTCCAAAAGCTAAGTCTGAGGTTTACAGCAAAACAGCCAACAGGAGCTTGGAGGGAAAAAGCTGTCCCACAACAAAAGCCCAGCTCAAGACCCCCTAGAGACCAGAGAAGTTTGGAGCTTTAAAAGGTACGCTCTCTGTCTCACACACACACACACATTGCCATTCGCCTACAATACAGGTTCCAAACCCTGATCCTGGAGAACCCTTACGCTGCACATTTTAGTGTTTTTTGCCCAGACACCCCCACTTCAGGGCTGTTAATGAGATAATTATTAAGTCTAGACCTGTCACCATTGACAACATTTGGTGCATTATAAAGTGAAAAATATGAGAAAAAATACAAAGGAGATCCTGAACTGTTGAGCGGCTGAAATCCTACATTGAGCGAGAACAGGAAAACATTTCACTTTCAGAACAGTAACTGGAAGGTGAATTGTAGTCCTGGTGAGACACATAGCACTTTTTATATTTTGCCTTTTATTTTTTTCAACATGATAAACTTAGCAAAAAAATAGAAATTGTGCACTAAAACATGCAGGAAATGGCATATTTAAATGCATTCCCCATAGAGAATGTATTTAAAAACAGGGATATTCAAACCTTTTGTACACACAGCCCTATGTTGATAATATTATGTTAGTAATATTATACAGAGTGAAAAATGTTTGTTTCTTGTACAGATGGGGGGAAAGAGTACCTTTTCAGTGGAACAGAGGAGAATCAATTGAGATAGAGTTCTTGTCCAAAAGCTAAGTCTGAGGTTTACAGCAAAACAGCCAAAAGGAGCTTGGAGGGAAAAAGCTGTCCCACAACAAAAGCCCAGCTCAAGACCCCCTAGAGACCAGAGAAGTTTGGAGCTTTAAAAGGTACGCTCTCTGTCTCACACACACACACACATTGCCATTCGCCTACAATACAGGTTCCAAACCCTGATCCTGGAGAACCCTTACGCTGCACATTTTAGTGTTTTTTGCCCAGACACCCCCACTTCAGGGCTGTTAATGAGATAATTATTAAGTCTAGACCTGTCACCATTGACAACATTTGGTGCATTATAAAGTGAAAAATATGAGAAAAAATACAAAGGAGATCCTGAACTGTTGAGCGGCTGAAATCCTACATTGAGCGAGAACAGGAAAACATTTCACTTTCAGAACAGTAACTGGAAGGTGAATTGTAGTCCTGGTGAGACACATAGCACTTTTTATATTTTGCCTTTTATTTTTTTCAACATGTTAAACTTAGCAAAAAAATAGAAATTGTGCACTAAAACATGCAGGAAATGGCATATTTAAATGCATTCCCCATAGAGAATGTATTTAAAAACAGGGATATTCAAACCTTTTGTACACACAGCCCTATGTTGATAATATTATGTTAGTAATATTATACTGAGTGAAAAATGTTTGTTTCTTGTACAGATGGGGGGAAAGAGTACCTTTTCAGTGGAACAGAGGAGAATCAGTTGAGATAGAGTTCTTGTCCAAAAGCTAAGTCTGAGGTTTACAGCAAAACAGCCAACAGGAGCTTGGAGGGAAAAAGCTGTCCCACAACAAAAGCCCAGCTCAAGAACCCCTAGAGACCAGAGAAGTTTGGAGCTTTAAAAGGTACGCTCTCTGTCTCACACACACACACATTGCCATTCGCCTACAATACAGGTTCCAAACCCTGATCCTGGAGAACCCTTACGCTGCACATTTTAGTGTTTTTTGCCCAGACACGCCCACTTCAGGGCTGTTAATGAGATAATTATT
>NW_023494950.1:0-35307 GCF_904425465.1 Colossoma macropomum
ACAATCGAACGCATCACAATCACAAATTAGGCGCTTACATGCGGCGGATAGCGGCAGGTGGGCTTTCATCTCATTATTATTCATCTATGTCTTGGTAACGTCTTTAATTTGGCTTTATTTCACGTCGATCTTCATTCCAGCACAATCGATCACGTCACAATCACAAATTAGGCGCTTACATGCGGCGGATAGCGGCGGGGTGGGCTTTGCATCTCATTATTATTCATCTATGTCGTGGTAACGTCTTTAATTTGGCTTTCTTTCAGTTCGAACTTCATTCCAGCACAATCGAACGCATCACAATCACAAATTAGGCGCTGATTAATCATCTATGTCGTGGTAACGTCTTTAATTTGGCTTTATTTCAGTTCGAACTTCTTTCCATCGCAATCGAACGCGTCACAATCACAAATTAGGCGCTTACATGCGGCGGATAGCGGCGGGTGGACTTTCAACTCATTATTATTCATCTATGTTGTGGTAACGTCTTTAATTTGGCTTTATTTCAGTTCGAACTTCATTCCAGCACAATCGAACGCATCACAATCACAAATTAGGCGCTTACATGCGGCGGATAGCGGCAGGGTGGGCTTTCATCTCATTATTATTCATCTATGTCTGGTAACGTCTTTAATTTGGCTTTATTTCAGTTCGAACTTCATTCCAGCACAATCACAAATTAGGCGCTTACATGCGGCGGATAGCGGCGGGTGGATTTCAACTCATTATTATTCATCTATGTCGTGGTAACGTCTTTAATTTGGCTTTATTCAGTTCGAACTTCATTCCAGCACAATCGAAATGCATCACAATCACAATTAGGCGCTTACATGCGGCGGATAGCGGCGGGTGCTTTCACTCATTATTCATCTATGTCGTGGTAACGTCTTTAATTTGGCTTTATTTCAGTTCGAACTTCATTCCAGCACAATCGAACGCATCACAATCACAAATTAGGCACTTACATGCGGCGGATAGCGGCAGGGGTGTTTTCATCTCATTATTATTCATCTATGTCGTGGTAACGTCTTTAATTTGGATTTTTTTCAGTTCGAACTTCATTCCAGCACAATCACAAATTAGGCGCTTACATGCGGCGGATAGCGGCAGGTGGGCTTTCATCTCATTATTATTCATCTATGTCGTGGTAACGTCTTTAATTTGGCTTTATTTCAGTTCGAACTTCATTCCAGCACAATCGAAAACGTCAAAATCAAAAATTCGGCGCTTACATGCGGCGGATAGCGGCAGGGGTGCTTTTATCTCATTATTATTCATCTATGTCGTGGTAACATCTTTAATTTGGCTTTATTTCAGTTCGAACTTCATTCCAGCACAATCGATCGCATCACAATCACAAATTAGGCGCTTACATGCGGCGGATAGCGGCAGGTGGGCTTTCATCTCATTATTATTCGTCTATGTCGTGGTAACGTCTTTAATTTGGCTTTATTTAAGTTCGAACTTCTTTCCAGCACAATCGAACGCATCACAATCACAAATTAGGCGCTTACATGCGGCGGATAGCGGCAGGAGGGCTTTCATCTCATTATTATTCATCTATGTCGTGGTAACGTCTTTAATTTGGCTTTATTTCAGTTCGAACTTCATTCCAGCACAATCGAACGCATCACAATCACAAATTAGGCGCTTAGTATTCATCTATGTCGTGGTAACGTCTTTAATTTGGCTTCATTTCAGTTCGAACTTCTTTCCAGCACAATCACAAATTAGGCGCTTACATGCGGCGGATAGCGGCAGGTGGGCTTTGATCTCATTATTATTCATCTATGTCGTGGTAACGTCTTTAATTTGGCTTTATTTCAGTTCGAACTTCATTCCAGCACAATCGAACGCATCACAATCACAAATTAGGCGCTTACATGCGGCGGATAGCGGCAGGTGGGCTTTGATCTCATTATTATTCATCTATGTCGTGGTAACGTCTTTAATTTGGCTTTATTTCAGTTCGAACTTCATTCCAGCACAGTCGAACGCATCACAATCACAAATTAGGCGCTTACATGCGGCGGATAGCGGCAGGGGGGCTTTCATCTCATTATTATTCATCTATGTCGTGGTAACGTCTTTAATTTGGCTTTATTTCAGTTCGAACTTCATTCCAGCACAATCACAAATTAGGCGCTTACATGCGGCGGATAGCGGCAGGTGGGCTTTCATCTCATTATTATTCATCTATGTCGTGGTAACGTCTTTAATTTGGCTTTATTCAGTTCGAACTTCATTCCAGCACAATCACAAATTAGGCGCTTACATGCGGCGGATAGCGGCGGGTGGATTTTAAACTCATTATTATTCATCTGAGTCGTGGTAACGTCTTTAATTTGGCTTCATTTCACGTTCGAACTTCATTCCAGCACAATCGATCACGTCACAATCACAAATTAGGCGCTTACATGCGGCGGATAGCGGCGGGTGGATTTTCAACTCATTATTATTCATCTATGTCGTGGTAACGTCTTTAATTTGGCTTTCTTTCAGTTCGAACTTCATTCCAGCACAATCGAACGCATCACAATCACAAATTAGGCGCTTACTATTATCATCTATGTCGTGGTAACGTCTTTAATTTGGCTTTATTTCAGTTCGAACTTCATTCCAGCACAATCGAACGCATCACAATCACAAATTAGGCGCTTATTAATCATCTATGTCGTGGTAACGTCTTTAATTTGGCTTTATTTCAGTTCGAACTTCTTTCCATGCAATCGACACGCACAATCACAAATTAGGCGCTTCCATGCGGCGGATAGCGGCGGGTGGCTTTCATCTCATTATTATTCATCTATGTCGTGGTAACGTCTTTAATTTGGCTTTATTTCAGTTCGAACTTCATTCCAGCACAATCGAACGCGTCACAATCACAAATTAGGCGCTTACATGCGGCGGATCGCGGCAGGGTGGGATTTTCATCTCATTATTATTCATCTATGTCGTGGTAACGTCTTTAATTTGGCTTTATTTCAGTTCGAACTTCATTCCAGCACAATCGAGCATCACATCACAAATTACGCTTACATGCGGCGGATAGCGGCAGGGGGGCTTTCATCTCATTATTATTCATCTATGTCGTGGTAACGTCTTTAATTTGGCTTTATTTCAGTTCGAACTTCATTCCAGCACAATCACAAATTAGGCGCTTACATGCGGCGGATAGCGGCAGGTGGGCTTTCATCTCATTATTATTCATCTATGTCGTGGTAACGTCTTTAATTTGGCTTTATTTCAGTTCGAACTTCATTCCAGCACAATCACAAATTAGGCGCTACATGCGGCGGATAGCGGCGGGTGATTTTCACTCATATTAATCATCTATGTCATGGTAACGTCTTTACTTTGGCTTCATTTCACTTCGAACTTCTTTCCACCGAATCGAACGCATCACAATCACAAATTAGGCGCTTACATGCGGCGGATAGCGGCAGGTGGGCTTTCAACTCATTATTATTCATCTATTTCGTGGTAACGTCTTTAATTTGGCTTTCGTTCAGTTCGAACTTCATTCCAGCACAATCGAACGCATCACAATCACAAATTAGGCGCTTACATGCGGCGGATAGCGGCGGGTGGACTTTCAACTCATTATTATTCATCTATGTCGTGGTAACGTCTTTAATTTGGCTTTATTTCAGTTCGAACAACTTTCGAGCACAATCGACCGAGTCGCAATCACAAATTAGGCGCTTACATGCGGCGGATATCGGCAGGGGTGCTTTCATCTCATTATTATTCATCTATGTCGTGGTAACGTCTTTAATTTGATTTATTTCAGTTCGAACTTCTTTCCGCCGTAATCGAACGCATCACAATCTCAAACTAGAAAGGGAAAGTTTGTGAACGAACTTTAAGTTGGCTTGAAAAAGCCAGTTAATTACGTTAAAACGTTAAAATGGTTGAAGACTGCTGATAGTTGTTAAAATATTGCCAAAAATTTTGTTAAGCAGAAGCTGCAGTATCCGTCGTGTATGGTAATTCATTGCTAGGTGCTACCATGAATGAAGTTCAACCTTAAAGTCTGTGCCACGTTAAATTTAATGCTATGTTATTTGAAGTTCCACCTTAAATTCTGTGCCACCTTAAATTTAGTGCTATGTTAATTGCAGTGCCACCTTAATTTTAGTTCCACCTTAAAAAAATTCATTTGTTGCTAGGTGCTACCGTGAATGAAATTCCACCTTAAATTCTGTGACATGTTAATTTTATTGCTACCTTAAACAAAGTTCCACCTTAAATTCTGTGCCACCTTTATTTTAGTTCTCCAATAAAGAGAGTTCCACCTCAAAATCTGTGCCACCTTAAATTTATTGCTATTTATATTGCAGTGCCACCTTGACTGACTTTCACCTTAAATTCTGTGCCTCCTTAAATTTAGTGCTATGTTAATTGAAGTTCCACCTTAAATTCTGTGCCATGTTAATTTTAGTGCTACCTTAAAGAGAGTTTCACTTTAAATTCTGTGCCTACTTCAAGGTAGTGCTATGTTAATAGCAGTTCCACCTTAAATTTAATGCTATGTTAATTCAAATTCCACTCTTAAGTTCTATGCCACCTTAATTATAGTACAATGTTAATTAAAGTTCCACCTTAAATTTAGTGCTATGTTAATTGACATTCCACCTCAAAGTCTGTGCCATCTTAAATTTAGTGCTATGGTAATTGAAGTTCCACCCTAAATTCTGTGCCATCTTAAATTTAGTGCTATGTTAATTGAAGTTCTACATTAAATTCTGTGCCATCTTCAATTTAGTACTATGTTAATAGTGGTTCCACCTTAAATTTAATGCTATGTTAATTGAAGTTCCACCTTAAATTTTGTTGCACGTTGAATTTTCTGTTATGTTAATAGCTGTTCCACCTTAAATTTAATGCTATGTTAATTGCTGTGGCACCTTAATTTTATTGCAGTGTTAATTGAAGTTCCACCTTAACTACTGTGCCACCTTCATTTTAATTCTACCTTAAAGAGAGTTCCACCTTAAATTCTGTGCCACCTTAAATTTAGTGCTATGTTAATTGAAGTTCCACCTTAAATTCTGTGCCATCTTAAATTTAGTGCTATGTTAATTGAAGTTCCATCTTAAATTTAAGGCTATGTAATGATAATTCCACCTTAAATTCTGTTCCACCTTAAATTTAGTGATTGTTAATAGCAGTTCCACCGTAATATCAGTGTCAGTGTAAACTCAGTGCTACCTTAAAAGAAGTTCCACCTTAAAATTCAGTGCTACCTTAGTGCAATTCAACCATAGAAAACTCATTATGTGTGCTGATATTGCTGAGCATTAGGCTGCATTAGGAGCATGTGAGACTAAGCGCTCCGTGCGTGAGTTTGTATGTGTGTGTGTGAGAGAGGTGGCCATTGTGACATCACGTGTGGCATGCTGCCAACATTCCGCCCATTCATTCCCTATGGGAAAAAATATCGACTTTGAACGTTAATTTTCGGAAAACCGTTTATCGCTTAGAAAAGCACAAGCACACCCCGCGGGTATAGGATCAACGATCCTGCAAAGTTTCGTGGCTTTAGCTCGAAAACTGTAGGAGGAGTAGCATTTAGTTTTTTTCAGTATAGAATAATAATAAGAAGAAGATTACGAAGAACAGTAAGTTGGCTTTTTCAAGCCAACTTAATTAGGCGCTTACATGCGGCGGATAGCGGCAGATGGGCTTTCATCTCATTATTATTCATCTATGTCGTGGTAACGTCTTTAATTTGGCTTTCTTTCAGTTCGAACTTCTTTCCACCGCGCAATCGAACGCATCACAATCACAAATTAGGCGCTTACATGCGGCGGATAGGGGGGTGGACTTTCAACTCATTATTATTCATCTTTGTCGTGGTAACGTCTTTAATTTGGCTTTATTTCAGTTCGAACTTCATTCCAGCACAATGGAACGCATCACAGTCAAAAATTTGGCGCTTGCATGCGGCGGATAGCGGCGGGTGGACTTTGATCTCATTATTATTCATCTATTTCGTGGTAACGTCTTTAATTTGGCTTTATTTCAGTTCGAACTTCATTCCACTGTAATCGAACGCATCACAGTCACAAATTAAGCGTTTACGTGCGGCGGATAGCGGCAGGTGGACTTTCAACTCATTATTATTCATCTATGTCGTGGTAACGTCTTTAATTTGGCTTTATTTCAGTTCGAACTTCTTTCCACCGCAATCGAACGCATCAAACTGACAAATTAGGCGCTTACATGCGGCGGATAGCATCAAGGGGGGTATTGATCTTATTATTATTCATCTATGTCGTGGTAACGTCTTTAATTTGGCTTTATTTCAGTTCAAACTTCTTTCCAGCACAATCACAAATTAGGCGCTTACATGCGGCGGATAGCGGCAGGTGGGCTTTCCTCTCATTATTATTCATCTATGTCGTGGTAACGTCTTTAATTTGGCTTTCTTTCAGTTCGAACTTCTTTCCAGCACAATCGATCACGTCACAATCACAAATTAGGCGCTTACATGCGGCGGACAGCGGCAGGTGGTCTTTCATCTCATTATTATTCATCTATGTCGTGGTAACGTCTTTAATTTGGCTTTATTTCAGTTCGAACTTTATTCCAGCACAATCAAACGCATCACAATCACAAATTAGGCGCTTACATGCAGCGGATAGCGGCGGGTGGACTTTCAACTCATTAATATTCATCTATGTCGTGGTAACGTCTTTAATTTGGCTTTATTTCAGTTCAAACGTCATTCCAGCACAATCACAAATTAGGCGCTTACATGCGGCGGATAGCGGCAGGGGTGCTTTCATCTCATTATTATTCATCTATGTCGTGGTAACGTCTTTAATTTGGCTTTCTTTCATTTCGAACTTCATTCCAGCACAAGCGAACGCGTCAAAATTACAAATTACGCGCTCAATAATCATCTATGTCGTGGTAACGTCTTTAATTTGGCTTTCTTTCAGTTCGAACTTCATTCCAGCACAATCGAACACATGACAATCACAAATTAGGCACTTATTAATCATGTATGTCGTGGTAACGTCTTTAATTTGGTTTTATTTCAGTTCGAACTTCATTCCAGCACAATCACAAATTAGGCGCTTACATGCGGCGGATAGTGGCAGGTGGGCTTTCATCTCATTATTATTCATCTATTTCGTGGTAACGTCTTTAATTTGGCTTTATTTCCGTTCGAATTTCATTCCAGCACAATCACAAATTAGGCGCTTACATGCGGCGGATAGCGGCAGGTGGGCTTTCATCTCATTATTATTCATCTATGTCGTGGTAACGTCTTTAATTTGGCTTCATTTCAGTTCGAACGTCTTTCCAGCACAATCGATCACGTCACAATCACAAATTAGGCGCTTATTAATCATGTATGTCGTGGTAACGTCTTTAATTTGGCTTTATTTCTGTTCGAACTTCATTCCAGCGCAATCACAAATTAGGCGCTTACATGCGGCGGATAGTGGCAGGTGGGCTTTCATCTCATTATTATTCATCTATGTCGTGGTAACGTCTTTAATTTGGCTTTATTTCACTTCGAACAACTTTCCAGCACAATCGAACGCGTCGCAATCACAAACTAGGCGCTTACATGCGGCGGATAGCGGCAGGGGGTTTTCATCTCATTATTATTCATCTATGTCGTGGTAACGTCTTTAATTTGGCTTTATTTCAGTTCGAACTTCATTCCAGCACAATCGATCACGTCACAATCACAAATTAGGCGCTAACATGCGGCGGATAGCGGCGGATGGATTTTTAACACATTATTATTCATCTATGTCGTGGTAACGTCTTTAATTTGGCTTTATTTCAGTTCAAACTTCATTCCAGCACAATCAAGCGCGTCACAATCACAAATTAGGCGCTTTGATCTCATTATTATTCATCTATGTCGTGGTAACGTCTTTAATTTGGCCTCATTTCAATTCGAACTTCTTTCCAGCACAATCGAACGCATCACCATCACAAATTAGGCGCTTACATGCGGCGGATAGCGGCAAGCGAGTTTTCATCTCATTATTATTCATCTATGTCGTGGTAACGTCTTTAATTTGGCTTTCTTTCCGTTCGAACTTCATTCCAGCACAATCGAACGCGTCGCAATCACAAATTAGGCGCTTACATGCGGCGGATAGCGGCAGGTGGACATTCATCTCATTATTATTCATGTATTTCGTGTTAACGTCTTTAATTTGGTTTTATTTCAGTTCGAACTTCATTCCAGCACAATCAAATGCATCACAATCACAAATTAGGCGCATACATGCGGCGGATAGCGGCAGGTGGGCTTTGATCTCATTATTATTCATCTATGTCGTGGTAACGTCTTTAATTTGGCTTTATTTCAGTTCGAACTTCTTTCCACCGCAATCAAATGCATCACAATCACAAATTAGGCGCTTACATGCGGCGGATAGCGGCAGGTGGGCTTTGATCTCATTATTATTCATCTATGTCGTGGTAACGTCTTTAATTTGGCTTTATTTCAGTTCGAACTTCATTCCAGCACAATCGAACGCGTCACAATCACAAATTAGGCCCTTTGATCTCATTATTATTCATCTATGTCGTGGTAACGTCTTTAATTTGGCTTTATTTCACTTCGAACTTCGTTCCAGCACAATCGAACACGTCACAATCACAAATTAGGCGCTTACATGCGGCGGATAGCGGCGGGTGGTCTTTCAACTCATTATTATTCATCTATGTCGTGGTAACGTCTTTAATTTGGCTTTCTTTCAGTTCGAACTTCTTTCCAGCACCATCGACCGCATCACAATCACAAATTAGGCGCTTACATGCGGCGGATAGCGGCAAGCGAGCTTTCATCTCATTATTATTCATCTATGTCGTGGTAACGTCTTTAATTTGGCTTTCTTTCAGTTCGAACTTCTTTCCAGCAAAATCACAAATTAGTCACAATCACAAATTAGGCGCTTACATGCGGCGGATAGCGGCGGGTGGTCTTTCAACTCATTATTATTCATCTATGTCGTGGTAACGTCTTTAATTTGGCTTTCTTTCAGTTCGAACTTCATTCCAGCACAATCGAACGCATCACAATCACAAATTAGACGCGCAGATGCGGCGGATAGCGGTGGGTGGACTTTCATCCCATTATTATTCATGTATTTCGTGGTAACGTCTTTAATTTGGCTTCATTTCAGTTCGAACGTCTTTCCAGCACAATCGATCACGTCACAATCACAAATTAGGCGCTTATTAATCATGTATGTTGTGGTAACGTCTTTAATTTGGCTTTATTTCTGTTCGAACTTCATTCCAGCACAATCACAAATTAGGCGCTTACATTCGGCGGATAGTGGCAGGTGGGCTTTCATCTCATTATTATTCGTCTATGTCGTGGTAACGTCTTTAATTTGGCTTCATTTCAGTTCGAACAACTTTCCAGCACAATCGAACGCGTCGCAATCACAAATTAGGCGCTTACATACGGCGGATAGCGGCAGGGGGTTTTCATCTCATTATTATTCATCTATGTCGTGGTAACGTCTTTAATTTGGCTTTATTTCAGTTCGAACTTCATTCCAGCACAATTGATCACGTCACAATCACAAATTAGGCGCTAACATGCGGCGGATAGCGGCGGATGGATTTTTAACACATTATTATTCATCTATGTCGTGGTAACGTCTTTAATTTGGCTTTATTTCAGTTCAAACTTCATTCCAGCACAAGCAAACGCATCACAATCACAAATTAGGCGCTTTCATCTCATTATTATTCATCTATGTCGTGGTAACGTCTTTAATTTGGCCTCATTTCAATTCGAACTTCTTTCCAGCACAATCGAACGCATCACAATCACAAATTAGGCGCATACATGCGGCGGATAGCGGCAGGTGGGCTTTGATCTCATTATTATTCATCTATGCCGTGGTAACGTCTTTAATTTGGCTTTATTTCAGTTCGAACTTCTTTCCACCGCAATCAAATGCATCACAATCACAAATTAGGCGCTTACATGCGGCGGATAGCGGCAGGTGGGCTTTGATCTCATTATTATTCATCTATGTCGTGGTAACGTCTTTAATTTGGCTTTATTTCAGTTCGAACTTCATTCCAGCACAATCGAACGCATCACAATCACAAATTAGGCCCTTTGATCTCATTATTATTCATGTATGTCGTGGTAACGTCTTTAATTTGGCTTTATTTCACTTCGAACTTCGTTCCAGCACAATCGAACGCGTCACAATCACAAATTAGGCGCTTACATGCGGCGGATAGCGGCGGGTGATCTTTCAACTCATTATTATTCATCTATGTCGTGGTAACGTCTTTAATTTGGCTTTCTTTCAGTTCGAACTTCTTTCCAGCACCATCGACCGCATCACAATCACAAATTAGGCGCTTACATGCGGCGGATAGCGGCAAGCGAGCTTTCATCTCATTATTATTCATCTATGTCGTGGTAACGTCTTTAATTTGGCTTTATTTCAGTTCGAACTTCATTCCAGCACAATCGAACGCGTCACAATCACAAATTAGACGCGCAGATGCGGCGGATAGCGGTGGGTGGACTTTCATCCCATTATTATTCATGTATTTCGTGGTAACGTCTTTAATTTGGCTTCATTTCAGTTCGAACGTCTTTCCAGCACAATCGATCACGTCACAATCACAAATTAGGCGCTTATTAATCATGTATGTCGTGGTAACGTCTTTAATTTGGCTTTATTTCTGTTCGAACTTCATTCCAGCACAATCACAAATTAGGCGCTTACATTCGGCGGATAGTGGCAGGTGGGCTTTCATCTCATTATTATTCATCTATGTCGTGGTAACGTCTTTAATTTGGCTTTATTTCAGTTCGAACTACTTTCCAGCACAATCGAACGCGTCGCAATCACAAATTAGGCGCTTACATGCGGCGGATAGCGGCAGGGGGTTTTCATCTCATTATTATTCATCTATGTCGTGGTAACGTCTTTAATTTGGCTTTATTTCAGTTCGAACTTCATTCCAGCACAATCGAACGCGTCACAATCACAAATTAGGCGCTTACATGCGGCGGATAGCGGCGGGTGGATTTTCAACTCATTGTTATTCATCTATGTCGTGGTAACGTCTTTAATTTGGCTTTATTTCAGTTCGAATTTCATTCCAGCACAATCACAAATTAGGCGCTTACATGCGGTGGATAGCGGCAGGTGGGCTTTCATCTCATTATTATTCATCTATGTCGTGGTAACGTCTTTAATTTGGCTTCATTTCAGTTCGAACGTCTTTCCAGCACAATCGATCACGTCATAATCACAAATTAGGCGCTTATTAATCATGTATGTCGTGGTAACGTCTTTAATTTGGCTTTATTTCTGTTCGAACTTCATTCCAGCACAATCACAAATTAGGCGCTTACATTCGGCGGATAGTGGCAGGTGGGCTTTCATCTCATTATTATTCATCTATGTCGTGGTAACGTCTTTAATTTGGCTTTATTTCAGTTCGAACTACTTTCCAGCACAATCGAACGCGTCGCAATCACAAATTAGGCGCTTACATGCGGCGGATAGCGGCAGGGGGTTTTCATCTCATTATTATTCATCTATGTCGTGGTAACGTCTTTAATTTGGCTTTATTTCAGTTCGAACTTCATTCCAGCACAATCGAACGCGTCACAATCACAAATTAGGCGCTTACATGCGGCGGATAGCGGCGGGTGGATTTTCAACTCATTGGTATTCATCTATGTCGTGGTAACGTCTTTAATTTGGCTTTATTTCAGTTCGAATTTCATTCCAGCACAATCACAAATTAGGCGCTTACATGCGGCGGATAGCGGCAGGTGGGCTTTCATCTCATTATTATTCATCTATGTCGTGGTAACGTCTTTAATTTGGCTTTCATTTCAGTTCGAACTTCATTCCAGCACAATCGAACGCATCACAATCACAAATTAGGCGCTTACATGCGGCGGATAGCGGCAGGGGTGTTTTCATCTCATTATTATTCATCTATGTCGTGGTAACGTCTTTAATTTGGATTTTTTTCAGTTCGAACTTCATTCCAGCACAATCACAAATTAGGCGCTTACATGCGGCGGATAGAGGCAGGTGGGCTTTCATCTCATTATTATTCATCTATGTCGTGGTAACGTCTTTAATCTGGCTTTATTTCAGTTCGAACATCTTTCCAGCACAATCGAACGCATCACAATCACAAATTAGGCGCTTACATGCGGCGGATAGCGGCAGGTGGGCTTTCATCTCATTATTATTCATCTATGTCGTGGTAACGTCTTTAATTTGGCTTTCTTTCAGTTCGAACTTCTTTCCAGCACAATCGAACGCATGACAATGACAAATTAGGCGCTTATTAATCATCTATGTCATGGTAACGTCTTTAATTTGGCTTCATTTCACTTCGAACTTCTTTCCACCGGAATCGAACGCATCACAATCACAAATTAGGCGCTTACATGCGGCGGATAGCGGCAGGTGGGCTTTCAACTCATTATTATTCATCTATTTCGTGGTAACGTCTTTAATTTGGCTTTCGTTCAGTTCGAACTTCTTTCCAGCACAATCGAACGCATCACAATCACAAATTAGGCGCTTACATGCGGCGGATAGCGGCGGGTGGACTTTCAACTCATTATTATTCATCTATGTCGTGGTAACGTCTTTAATTTGGCTTTATTTCAGTTCGAACAACTTTCGAGCACAATCGACCGAGTCGCAATCACAAATTAGGCGCTTACATGCGGCGGATATCGGCAGGGGTGCTTTCATCTCATTATTATTCATCTATGTCGTGGTAACGTCTTTAATTTGATTTATTTCAGTTCGAACTTCTTTCCGCCGTAATCGAACGCATCACAATCTCAAACTAGAAAGGGAAAGTTTGTGAACGAACTTTAAGTTGGCTTGAAAAAGCCAGTTAATTACGTTAAAACGTTAAAATGGTTGAAGTCTGCTGATAGTTGTTAAAATATTGCCAAAAATTTTGTTAAGCAGAAGCTGCAGTATCCGTCGTGTATGGTAATTCATTGCTAGGTGCTACCATGAATGAAGTTCAACCTTAAAGTCTGTGCCACGTTAAATTTAATGCTATGTTATTTGAAGTTCCACCTTAAATTCTGTGCCACCTTAAATTTAGTGCTATGTTAATTGCAGTGCCACCTTAATTTTAGTTCCACCTTAAAAAAATCATTTGTTGCTAGGTGCTACCGTGAATGAAATTCCACCTTAAATTCTGTGACATGTTAATTTTATTGCTACCTTAAACAAAGTTCCACCTTAAATTCTGTGCCACCTTTATTTTAGTTCTCCAATAAAGAGAGTTCCACCTCAAAATCTGTGCCACCTTAAATTTATTGCTATTTATATTGCAGTGCCACCTTGACTGACTTTCACCTTAAATTCTGTGCCTCCTTAAATTTAGTGCTATGTTAATTGAAGTTCCACCTTAAATTCTGTGCCATGTTAATTTTAGTGCTACCTTAAAGAGAGTTTCACTTTAAATTCTGTGCCTACTTCAAGGTAGTGCTATGTTAATAGCAGTTCCACCTTAAATTTAATGCTATGTTAATTCAAATTCCACTCTTAAGTTCTATGCCACCTTAATTATAGTACAATGTTAATTAAAGTTCCACCTTAAATTTAGTGCTATGTTAATTGACATTCCACCTCAAAGTCTGTGCCATCTTAAATTTAGTGCTATGGTAATTGAAGTTCCACCCTAAATTCTGTGCCATCTTAAATTTAGTGCTATGTTAATTGAAGTTCTACATTAAATTCTGTGCCATCTTCAATTTAGTACTATGTTAATAGTGGTTCCACCTTAAATTTAATGCTATGTTAATTGAAGTTCCACCTTAAATTTTGTTGCACGTTGAATTTTCTGTTATGTTAATAGCTGTTCCACCTTAAATTTAATGCTATGTTAATTGCTGTGGCACCTTAATTTTATTGCAGTGTTAATTGAAGTTCCACCTTAACTACTGTGCCACCTTCATTTTAATTCTACCTTAAAGAGAGTTCCACCTTAAATTCTGTGCCACCTTAAATTTAGTGCTATGTTAATTGAAGTTCCACCTTAAATTCTGTGCCATCTTAAATTTAGTGCTATGTTAATTGAAGTTCCATCTTAAATTTAAGGCTATGTAATGATAATTCCACCTTAAATTCTGTTCCACCTTAAATTTAGTGATTGTTAATAGCAGTTCCACCGTAATATCAGTGTCAGTGTAAACTCAGTGCTACCTTAAAAGAAGTTCCACCTTAAAATTCAGTGCTACCTTAGTGCAATTCAACCATAGAAAACTCATTATGTGTGCTGATATTGCTGAGCATTAGGCTGCATTAGGAGCATGTGAGACTAAGCGCTCCGTGCGTGAGTTTGTATGTGTGTGTGTGAGAGAGGTGGCCATTGTGACATCACGTGTGGCATGCTGCCAACATTCCGCCCATTCATTCCCTATGGGAAAAAATATCGACTTTGAACGTTAATTTTCGGAAAACCGTTTATCGCTTAGAAAAGCACAAGCACACCCCGCGGGTATAGGATCAACGATCCTGCAAAGTTTCGTGGCTTTAGCTCGAAAACTGTAGGAGGAGTAGCATTTAGTTTTTTTCAGTATAGAATAATAATAAGAAGAAGATTACGAAGAACAGTAAGTTGGCTTTTTCAAGCCAACTTAATTAGGCGCTTACATGCGGCGGATAGGCGGGTGGACTTTCAACTCATTATTATTCATCTATGTCGTGGTAACGTCTTTAATTTGGCTTTCTTTCAGTTAGAACTTCTTTCCACCGCAATCGAAGGCATCACAATGACAAATTAGGCGCTTACATGCGGCGGATAGCGGCAGATGGGCTTTCATCTCATTATTATTCATCTATGTCGTGGTAACGTCTTTAATTTGGCTTTATTTCAGTTCGAACTTTATTCCAGCACAATCAAACGCATCACAATCACAAATTAGGCGCTTACATGCAGCGGATAGCGGCGGGTGGACTTTCAACTCATTAATATTCATCTATGTCGTGGTAACGTCTTTAATTTGGCTTTATTTCAGTTCAAACGTCATTCCAGCACAATCACAAATTAGGCGCTTACATGCGGCGGATAGCGGCAGGGGTGCTTTCATCTCATTATTATTCATCTATGTCGTGGTAACGTCTTTAATTTGGCTTTCTTTCATTTCGAACTTCATTCCAGCACAAGCGAACGCGTCAAAATTACAAATTACGCGCTCAATAATCATCTATGTCGTGGTAACGTCTTTAATTTGGCTTTCTTTCAGTTCGAACTTCATTCCAGCACAATCGAACACATGACAATCACAAATTAGGCACTTATTAATCATGTATGTCGTGGTAACGTCTTTAATTTGGTTTTATTTCAGTTCGAACTTCATTCCAGCACAATCACAAATTAGGCGCTTACATGCGGCGGATAGTGGCAGGTGGGCTTTCATCTCATTATTATTCATCTATTTCGTGGTAACGTCTTTAATTTGGCTTTATTTCCGTTCGAATTTCATTCCAGCACAATCACAAATTAGGCACTTACATGCGGCGGATAGCGGCAGGTGGGCTTTCATCTCATTATTATTCATCTATGTCGTGGTAACGTCTTTAATTTGGCTTCATTTCAGTTCGAACGTCTTTCCAGCACAATCGATCACGTCACAATCACAAATTAGGCGCTTATTAATCATGTATGTCGTGGTAACGTCTTTAATTTGGCTTTATTTCTGTTCGAACTTCATTCCAGCGCAATCACAAATTAGGCGCTTACATGCGGCGGATAGTGGCAGGTGGGCTTTCATCTCATTATTATTCATCTATGTCGTGGTAACGTCTTTAATTTGGCTTTATTTCACTTCGAACAACTTTCCAGCACAATCGAACGCGTCGCAATCACAAACTAGGCGCTTACATGCGGCGGATAGCGGCAGGGGGTTTTCATCTCATTATTATTCATCTATGTCGTGGTAACGTCTTTAATTTGGCTTTATTTCAGTTCGAACTTCATTCCAGCACAATCGATCACGTCACAATCACAAATTAGGCGCTAACATGCGGCGGATAGCAGCGGATGGATTTTTAACACATTATTATTCATCTATGTCGTGGTAACGTCTTTAATTTGGCTTTATTTCAGTTCAAACTTCATTCCAGCACAATCAAGCGCGTCACAATCACAAATTAGGCGCTTTGATCTCATTATTATTCATCTATGTCGTGGTAACGTCTTTAATTTGGCCTCATTTCAATTCGAACTTCTTTCCAGCACAATCGAACGCATCACCATCACAAATTAGGCGCTTACATGCGGCGGATAGCGGCAAGCGAGTTTTCATCTCATTATTATTCATCTATGTCGTGGTAACGTCTTTAATTTGGCTTTCTTTCCGTTCGAACTTCATTCCAGCACAATCGAACGCGTCGCAATCACAAATTAGGCGCTTACATGCGGCGGATAGCGGCAGGTGGACATTCATCTCATTATTATTCATGTATTTCGTGTTAACGTCTTTAATTTGGTTTTATTTCAGTTCGAACTTCATTCCAGCACAATCAAATGCATCACAATCACAAATTAGGCGCATACATGCGGCGGATAGCGGCAGGTGGGCTTTGATCTCATTATTATTCATCTATGCCGTGGTAACGTCTTTAATTTGGCTTTATTTCAGTTCGAACTTCTTTCCACCGCAATCAAATGCATCACAATCACAAATTAGGCGCTTACATGCGGCGGATAGCGGCAGGTGGGCTTTGATCTCATTATTATTCATCTATGTCGTGGTAACGTCTTTAATTTGGCTTTATTTCAGTTCGAACTTCATTCCAGCACAATCGAACGCATCACAATCACAAATTAGGCCCTTTGATCTCATTATTATTCATCTATGTCGTGGTAACGTCTTTAATTTGGCTTTATTTCACTTCGAACTTCGTTCCAGCACAATCGAACACGTCACAATCACAAATTAGGCGCTTACATGCGGCGGATAGCGGCGGGTGGTCTTTCAACTCATTATTATTCATCTATGTCGTGGTAACGTCTTTAATTTGGCTTTCTTTCAGTTCGAACTTCTTTCCAGCACCATCGACCGCATCACAATCACAAATTAGGCGCTTACATGCGGCGGATAGCGGCAAGCGAGCTTTCATCTCATTATTATTCATCTATGTCGTGGTAACGTCTTTAATTTGGCTTTCTTTCAGTTCGAACTTCTTTCCAGCAAAATCACAAATTAGTCACAATCACAAATTAGGCGCTTACATGCGGCGGATAGCGGCGGGTGGTCTTTCAACTCATTATTATTCATCTATGTCGTGGTAACGTCTTTAATTTGGCTTTCTTTCAGTTCGAACTTCATTCCAGCACAATCGAACGCGTCACAATCACAAATTAGACGCGCAGATGCGGCGGATAGCGGTGGGTGGACTTTCATCCCATTATTATTCATGTATTTCGTGGTAACGTCTTTAATTTGGCTTCATTTCAGTTCGAACGTCTTTCCAGCACAATCGATCACGTCACAATCACAAATTAGGCGCTTATTAATCATGTATGTTGTGGTAACGTCTTTAATTTGGCTTTATTTCTGTTCGAACTTCATTCCAGCACAATCACAAATTAGGCGCTTACATTCGGCGGATAGTGGCAGGTGGGCTTTCATCTCATTATTATTCGTCTATGTCGTGGTAACGTCTTTAATTTGGCTTTATTTCAGTTCGAACAACTTTCCAGCACAATCGAACGCGTCGCAATCACAAATTAGGCGCTTACATACGGCGGATAGCGGCAGGGGGTTTTCATCTCATTATTATTCATCTATGTCGTGGTAACGTCTTTAATTTGGCTTTATTTCAGTTCGAACTTCATTCCAGCACAATCGATCACGTCACAATCACAAATTAGGCGCTAACATGCGGCGGATAGCGGCGGATGGATTTTTAACACATTATTATTCATCTATGTCGTGGTAACGTCTTTAATTTGGCTTTATTTCAGTTCAAACTTCATTCCAGCACAATCAAACGCATCACAATCACAAATTAGGCGCTTTCATCTCATTATTATTCATCTATGTCGTGGTAACGTCTTTAATTTGGCCTCATTTCAATTCGAACTTCTTTCCAGCACAATCGAACGCATCACAATCACAAATTAGGCGCTTACATGCGGCGGATAGCGGCAAGCGAGCTTTCATCTCATTATTATTCATCTATGTCGTGGTAACGTCTTTAATTTGGCTTTCTTTCCGTTCGAACTTCATTCCAGCACAATCGAACGCGTCGCAATCACAAATTAGGCGCTTACATGCGGCGGATAGCGGCAGGTGGACTTTCATCTCATTATTATTCATGTATTTCGTGGTAACGTCTTTAATTTGGCTTTATTTCAGTTCGAACTTCATTCCAGCACAATCAAATGCATCACAATCACAAATTAGGCGCATACATGCGGCGGATAGCGGCAGGTGGGCTTTGATCTCATTATTATTCATCTATGCCGTGGTAACGTCTTTAATTTGGCTTTATTTCAGTTCGAACTTCTTTCCACCGCAATCAAATGCATCACAATCACAAATTAGGCGCTTACATGCGGCGGATAGCGGCAGGTGGGCTTTGATCTCATTATTATTCATCTATGTCGTGGTAACGTCTTTAATTTGGCTTTATTTCAGTTCGAACTTCATTCCAGCACAATCGAACGCATCACAATCACAAATTAGGCCCTTTGATCTCATTATTATTCATGTATGTCGTGGTAACGTCTTTAATTTGGCTTTATTTCACTTCGAACTTCGTTCCAGCACAATCGAACGCGTCACAATCACAAATTAGGCGCTTACATGCGGCGGATAGCGGCGGGTGATCTTTCAACTCATTATTATTCATCTATGTCGTGGTAACGTCTTTAATTTGGCTTTCTTTCAGTTCGAACTTCTTTCCAGCACCATCGACCGCATCACAATCACAAATTAGGCGCTTACATGCGGCGGATAGCGGCAAGCGAGCTTTCATCTCATTATTATTCATCTATGTCGTGGTAACGTCTTTAATTTGGCTTTATTTCAGTTCGAACTTCATTCCAGCACAATCGAACGCGTCACAATCACAAATTAGACGCGCAGATGCGGCGGATAGCGGTGGGTGGACTTTCATCCCATTATTATTCATGTATTTCGTGGTAACGTCTTTAATTTGGCTTCATTTCAGTTCGAACGTCTTTCCAGCACAATCGATCTCGTCACAATCACAAATTAGGCGCTTATTAATCATGTATGTCGTGGTAACGTCTTTAATTTGGCTTTATTTCTGTTCGAACTTCATTCCAGCACAATCACAAATTAGGCGCTTACATTCGGCGGATAGTGGCAGGTGGGCTTTCATCTCATTATTATTCATCTATGTCGTGGTAACGTCTTTAATTTGGCTTTATTTCAGTTCGAACTACTTTCCAGCACAATCGAACGCGTCGCAATCACAAATTAGGCGCTTACATGCGGCGGATAGCGGCAGGGGGTTTTCATCTCATTATTATTCATCTATGTCGTGGTAACGTCTTTAATTTGGCTTTATTTCAGTTCGAACTTCATTCCAGCACAATCGAACGCGTCACAATCACAAATTAGGCGCTTACATGCGGCGGATAGCGGCGGGTGGATTTTCAACTCATTGTTATTCATCTATGTCGTGGTAACGTCTTTAATTTGGCTTTATTTCAGTTCGAATTTCATTCCAGCACAATCACAAATTAGGCGCTTACATGCGGCGAATAGCGGCAGGTGGGCTTTCATCTCATTATTATTCATCTATGTCGTGGTAACGTCTTTAATTTGGCTTCATTTCAGTTCGAACGTCTTTCCAGCACAATCGATCACGTCATAATCACAAATTAGGCGCTTATTAATCATGTATGTCGTGGTAACGTCTTTAATTTGGCTTTATTTCTGTTCGAACTTCATTCCAGCACAATCACAAATTAGGCGCTTACATTCGGCGGATAGTGGCAGGTGGGCTTTCATCTCATTATTATTCATCTATGTCGTGGTAACGTCTTTAATTTGGCTTTATTTCAGTTCGAACTACTTTCCAGCACAATCGAACGCGTCGCAATCACAAATTAGGCGCTTACATGCGGCGGATAGCGGCAGGGGGTTTTCATCTCATTATTATTCATCTATGTCGTGGTAACGTCTTTAATTTGGCTTTATTTCAGTTCGAACTTCATTCCAGCACAATCGAACGCATCACAATCACAAATTAGGCGCTTACATGCGGCGGATAGCGGCGGGTGGATTTTCAACTCATTGTTATTCATCTATGTCGTGGTAACGTCTTTAATTTGGCTTTATTTCAGTTCGAATTTCATTCCAGCACAATCACAAATTAGGCGCTTACATGCGGCGGATAGCGGCAGGTGGGCTTTCATCTCATTATTATTCATCTATGTCGTGGTAACGTCTTTAATTTGGCTTTCATTTCAGTTCGAACTTCATTCCAGCACAATCGAACGCATCACAATCACAAATTAGGCGCTTACATGCGGCGGATAGCGGCAGGGGTGTTTTCATCTCATTATTATTCATCTATGTCGTGGTAACGTCTTTAATTTGGATTTTTTTCAGTTCGAACTTCATTCCAGCACAATCACAAATTAGGCGCTTACATGCGGCGGATAGAGGCAGGTGGGCTTTCATCTCATTATTATTCATCTATGTCGTGGTAACGTCTTTAATCTGGCTTTATTTCAGTTCGAACATCTTTCCAGCACAATCGAACGCATCACAATAACAAATTAGGCGCTTACATGCGGCGGATAGCGGCAGGTGGGCTTTCATCTCATTATTATTCATCTATGTCGTGGTAACGTCTTTAATTTGGCTTTCTTTCAGTTCGAACTTCTTTCCAGCACAATCGAACGCATGACAATGACAAATTAGGCGCTTATTAATCATCTATGTCATGGTAACGTCTTTAATTTGGCTTCATTTCACTTCGAACTTCTTTCCACCGGAATCGAACGCATCACAATCACAAATTAGGCGCTTACATGCGGCGGATAGCGGCAGGTGGGCTTTCAACTCATTATTATTCATCTATTTCGTGGTAACGTCTTTAATTTGGCTTTCGTTCAGTTCGAACTTCTTTCCAGCACAATCGAACGCATCACAATCACAAATTAGGCGCTTACATGCGGCGGATAGCGGCGGGTGGACTTTCAACTCATTATTATTCATCTATGTCGTGGTAACGTCTTTAATTTGGCTTTATTTCAGTTCGAACAACTTTCGAGCACAATCGACCGAGTCGCAATCACAAATTAGGCGCTTACATGCGGCGGATATCGGCAGGGGTGCTTTCATCTCATTATTATTCATCTATGTCGTGGTAACGTCTTTAATTTGATTTATTTCAGTTCGAACTTCTTTCCGCCGTAATCGAACGCATCACAATCTCAAACTAGAAAGGGAAAGTTTGTGAACGAACTTTAAGTTGGCTTGAAAAAGCCAGTTAATTACGTTAAAACGTTAAAATGGTTGAAGTCTGCTGATAGTTGTTAAAATATTGCCAAAAATTTTGTTAAGCAGAAGCTGCAGTATCCGTCGTGTATGGTAATTCATTGCTAGGTGCTACCATGAATGAAGTTCAACCTTAAAGTCTGTGCCACGTTAAATTTAATGCTATGTTATTTGAAGTTCCACCTTAAATTCTGTGCCACCTTAAATTTAGTGCTATGTTAATTGCAGTGCCACCTTAATTTTAGTTCCACCTTAAAAAAATCATTTGTTGCTAGGTGCTACCGTGAATGAAATTCCACCTTAAATTCTGTGACATGTTAATTTTATTGCTACCTTAAACAAAGTTCCACCTTAAATTCTGTGCCACCTTTATTTTAGTTCTCCAATAAAGAGAGTTCCACCTCAAAATCTGTGCCACCTTAAATTTATTGCTATTTATATTGCAGTGCCACCTTGACTGACTTTCACCTTAAATTCTGTGCCTCCTTAAATTTAGTGCTATGTTAATTGAAGTTCCACCTTAAATTCTGTGCCATGTTAATTTTAGTGCTACCTTAAAGAGAGTTTCACTTTAAATTCTGTGCCTACTTCAAGGTAGTGCTATGTTAATAGCAGTTCCACCTTAAATTTAATGCTATGTTAATTCAAATTCCACTCTTAAGTTCTATGCCACCTTAATTATAGTACAATGTTAATTAAAGTTCCACCTTAAATTTAGTGCTATGTTAATTGACATTCCACCTCAAAGTCTGTGCCATCTTAAATTTAGTGCTATGGTAATTGAAGTTCCACCCTAAATTCTGTGCCATCTTAAATTTAGTGCTATGTTAATTGAAGTTCTACATTAAATTCTGTGCCATCTTCAATTTAGTACTATGTTAATAGTGGTTCCACCTTAAATTTAATGCTATGTTAATTGAAGTTCCACCTTAAATTTTGTTGCACGTTGAATTTTCTGTTATGTTAATAGCTGTTCCACCTTAAATTTAATGCTATGTTAATTGCTGTGGCGCCTTAATTTTATTGCAGTGTTAATTGAAGTTCCACCTTAACTACTGTGCCACCTTCATTTTAATTCTACCTTAAAGAGAGTTCCACCTTAAATTCTGTGCCACCTTAAATTTAGTGCTATGTTAATTGAAGTTCCACCTTAAATTCTGTGCCATCTTAAATTTAGTGCTATGTTAATTGAAGTTCCATCTTAAATTTAAGGCTATGTAATGATAATTCCACCTTAAATTCTGTTCCACCTTAAATTTAGTGATTGTTAATAGCAGTTCCACCGTAATATCAGTGTCAGTGTAAACTCAGTGCTACCTTAAAAGAAGTTCCACCTTAAAATTCAGTGCTACCTTAGTGCAATTCAACCATAGAAAACTCATTATGTGTGCTGATATTGCTGAGCATTAGGCTGCATTAGGAGCATGTGAGACTAAGCGCTCCGTGCGTGAGTTTGTATGTGTGTGTGTGAGAGAGGTGGCCATTGTGACATCACGTGTGGCATGCTGCCAACATTCCGCCCATTCATTCCCTATGGGAAAAAATATCGACTTTGAACGTTAATTTTCGGAAAACCGTTTATCGCTTAGAAAAGCACAAGCACACCCCGCGGGTATAGGATCAACGATCCTGCAAAGTTTCGTGGCTTTAGCTCGAAAACTGTAGGAGGAGTAGCATTTAGTTTTTTTCAGTATAGAATAATAATAAGAAGAAGATTACGAAGAACAGTAAGTTGGCTTTTTCAAGCCAACTTAATTAGGCGCTTACATGCGGCGGATAGGCGGGTGGACTTTCAACTCATTATTATTCATCTATGTCGTGGTAACGTCTTTAATTTGGCTTTCTTTCAGTTAGAACTTCTTTCCACCGCAATCGAACGCATCACAATGACAAATTAGGCGCTTACATGCGGCGGATAGCGGCAGATGGGCTTTCATCTCATTATTATTCATCTATGTCGTGGTAACGTCTTTAATTTGGCTTTCTTTCAGTTCGAACTTCTTTCCACCGCGCAATCGAACGCATCACAATCACAAATTAGGCGCTTACATGCGGCGGACAGCGGCAGGTGGTCTTTCATCTCATTATTATTCATCTATGTCGTGGTAACGTCTTTAATTTGGCTTTATTTCAGTTCGAACTTTATTCCAGCACAATCAAACGCATCACAATCACAAATTAGGCGCTTACATGCAGCGGATAGCGGCGGGTGGACTTTCAACTCATTAATATTCATCTATGTCGTGGTAACGTCTTTAATTTGGCTTTATTTCAGTTCAAACGTCATTCCAGCACAATCACAAATTAGGCGCTTACATGCGGCGGATAGCGGCAGGGGTGCTTTCATCTCATTATTATTCATCTATGTCGTGGTAACGTCTTTAATTTGGCTTTCTTTCATTTCGAACTTCATTCCAGCACAAGCGAACGCGTCAAAATTACAAATTACGCGCTCAATAATCATCTATGTCGTGGTAACGTCTTTAATTTGGCTTTCTTTCAGTTCGAACTTCATTCCAGCACAATCGAACACATGACAATCACAAATTAGGCACTTATTAATCATGTATGTCGTGGTAACGTCTTTAATTTGGTTTTATTTCAGTTCGAACTTCATTCCAGCACAATCACAAATTAGGCGCTTACATGCGGCGGATAGCGGCAGGTGGGCTTTCATCTCATTATTATTCATCTATGTCGTGGTAACGTCTTTAATTTGGCTTCATTTCAGTTCGAACGTCTTTCCAGCACAATCGATCACGTCACAATCACAAATTAGGCGCTTATTAATCATGTATGTCGTGGTAACGTCTTTAATTTGGCTTATTTCTGTTCGAACTTCATTCCAGCGCAATCACAAATTAGGCGCTTACATGCGGCGGATAGTGGCAGGTGGGCTTTCATCTCATTATTATTCATCTATGTCGTGGTAAAGTCTTTAATTTGGCTTTATTTCACTTCGAACAACTTTCCAGCACAATCGAAACGCGTCGCAATCACAAACTAGGCGCTTACATGCGGCGGATAGCGGCAGGGGGTTTTCCTCTCATTATTATTCATCTATGTCGTGGTAACGTCTTTAATTTGGCTTTATTTCAGTTCGAACTTCATTCCAGCACAATCGATCACGTCACAATCACAAATTAGGCGCTAACATGCGGCGGATAGCGGCGGATGGATTTTTAACACATTATTATTCATCTATGTCGTGGTAACGTCTTTAATTTGGCTTTATTTCAGTTCAAACTTCATTCCAGCACAATCAAGCGCGTCACAATCACAAATTAGGCGCTTTGATCTCATTATTATTCATCTATGTCGTGGTAACGTCTTTAATTTGGCCTCATTTCAATTCGAACTTCTTTCCAGCACAATCGAACGCATCACCATCACAAATTAGGCGCTTACATGCGGCGGATAGCGGCAAGCGAGTTTTCATCTCATTATTATTCATCTATGTCGTGGTAACGTCTTTAATTTGGCTTTCTTTCCGTTCGAACTTCATTCCAGCACAATCGAACGCGTCGCAATCACAAATTAGGCGCTTACATGCGGCGGATAGCGGCAGGTGGACATTCATCTCATTATTATTCATGTATTTCGTGTTAACGTCTTTAATTTGGTTTTATTTCAGTTCGAACTTCATTCCAGCACAATCAAATGCATCACAATCACAAATTAGGCGCATACATGCGGCGGATAGCGGCAGGTGGGCTTTGATCTCATTATTATTCATCTATGCCGTGGTAACGTCTTTAATTTGGCTTTATTTCAGTTCGAACTTCTTTCCACCGCAATCAAATGCATCACATCACAAATTAGGCGCTTACATGCGGCGGATAGCGGCAGGTGGGCTTTGATCTCATTATTATTCATCTATGTCGTGGTAACGTCTTTAATTTGGCTTTATTTCAGTTCGAACTTCATTCCAGCACAATCGAACGCGTCACAATCACAAATTAGGCCCTTTGATCTCATTATTATTCATCTATGTCGTGGTAACGTCTTTAATTTGGCTTTATTTCACTTCGAACTTCGTTCCAGCACAATCGAACACGTCACAATCACAAATTAGGCGCTTACATGCGGCGGATAGCGGCGGGTGGTCTTTCAACTCATTATTATTCATCTATGTCGTGGTAACGTCTTTAATTTGGCTTTCTTTCAGTTCGAACTTCTTTCCAGCACCATCGACCGCATCACAATCACAAATTAGGCGCTTACATGCGGCGGATAGCGGCAAGCGAGCTTTCATCTCATTATTATTCATCTATGTCGTGGTAACGTCTTTAATTTGGCTTTCTTTCAGTTCGAACTTCTTTCCAGCAAAATCACAATTTAGTCACAATCACAAATTAGGCGCTTACATGCGGCGGATAGCGGCGGGTGGGTCTTTCAACTCATTATTATTCATCTATGTCGTGGTAACGTCTTTAATTTGGCTTTCTTTCAGTTCGAACTTCATTCCAGCACAATCGAACGCATCACAATCACAAATTAGACGCGCAGATGCGGCGGATAGCGGTGGGTGGACTTTCATCCATTATTATTCATGTATTTCGTGGTAACGTCTTTAATTTGGCTTCATTTCAGTTCGAACGTCTTTCCAGCACAATCGATCACGTCACAATCACAAATTAGGCGCTTATTAATCATGTATGTTGTGGTAACGTCTTTAATTTGGCTTTATTTCTGTTCTAACTTCATTCCAGCACAATCACAAATTAGGCGCTTACATTCGGCGGATAGTGGCAGGTGGGCTTTCATCTCATTATTATTCGTCTATGTCGTGGTAACGTCTTTAATTTGGCTTCATTTCAGTTCGAACAACTTTCCAGCACAATCGAACGCGTCGCAATCACAATTAGGCGCTTACATACGGCGGATAGCGGCAGGGGGTTTTCATCTCATTATTATTCATCTATGTCGTGGTAACGTCTTTAATTTGGCTTTATTTCAGTTCGAACTTCATTCCAGCACAATTGATCACGTCACAATCACAAATTAGGCGCTAACATGCGGCGGATAGCGGCGGATGGATTTTTAACACATTATTATTCATCTATGTCGTGGTAACGTCTTTAATTTGGCTTTATTTCAGTTCAAACTTCATTCCAGCACAATCAAACGCATCACAATCACAAATTAGGCGCTTTCATCTCATTATTATTCATCTATGTCGTGGTAACGTCTTTAATTTGGCCTCATTTCAATTCGAACTTCTTTCCAGCACAATCGAACGCATCACAATCACAAATTAGGCGCTTACATGCGGCGGATAGCGGCAAGCGAGCTTTCATCTCATTATTATTCATCTATGTCGTGGTAACGTCTTTAATTTGGCTTTCTTTCCGTTCGAACTTCATTCCAGCACAATCGAACGCGTCGCAATCACAAATTAGGCGCTTACATGCGGCGGATAGCGGCAGGTGGACTTTCATCTCATTATTATTCATGTATTTCGTGGTAACGTCTTTAATTTGGCTTTATTTCAGTTCGAACTTCATTCCAGCACAATCAAATGCATCACAATCACAAATTAGGCGCATACATGCGGCGGATAGCGGCAGGTGGGCTTTTGATCTCATTATTATTCATCTATGCCGTGGTAACGTCTTTAATTTGGCTTTATTTCAGTTCGAACTTCTTTCCACCGCAATCAAATGCATCACAATCACAAATTAGGCGCTTACATGCGGCGGATAGCGGCAGGTGGGCTTTGATCTCATTATTATTCATCTATGTCGTGGTAACGTCTTTAATTTGGCTTTATTTCAGTTCGAACTTCATTCCAGCACAATCGAACGCATCACAATCACAAATTAGGCCCTTTGATCTCATTATTATTCATGTATGTCGTGGTAACGTCTTTAATTTGGCTTTATTTCACTTCGAACTTCGTTCCAGCACAATCGAACGCGTCACAATCACAAATTAGGCGCTTACATGCGGCGGATAGCGGCGGGTGATCTTTCAACTCATTATTATTCATCTATGTCGTGGTAACGTCTTTAATTTGGCTTTATTTCAGTTCGAACTTCATTCCAGCACAATCGAAGGCATCACAATCACAAATTACGTGCTTACATGCGGCGGATAGAGGCAGGGGGGCTTTCATCTCATTATTATTCATCTATGTCGTGGTAACGTCTTTAATTTGGCTTTATTTCAGTTCGAACTTCATTCCAGCACAATCACAAATTAGGCGCTTACATGCGGCGGATAGCGGCGGGTGGATTTTCAACTCATTATTATTCATCTATGTCGTGGTAACGTCTTTAATTTGGCTTTCTTTCACTTCGAACTTCATTCCAGCACAATCGAACGCATCACAATCACAAATTAGGCGCTTACTATTCATCTATGTCGTGGTAACGTCTTTAATTTGGCTTTCTTTCAGTTCGAACTTCTTTCCAGCACAATCGAACGCATCACAATCACAAATTAGGCGCTTACATGCGGCGGATAGCGGCAGGGGTGTTTTCATCTCATTATTATTCATCTATGTCGTGGTAACGTCTTTAATTTGGATTTTTTTCAGTTCGAACTTCATTCCAGCACAATCACAAATTAGGCGCTTACATGCGGCGGATAGCGGCAGGTGGGCTTTCATCTCATTATTATTCATCTATGTCGTGGTAACGTCTTTAATTTGGCTTTATTTCAGTTCGAACATCTTTCCAGCACAATCGAACGCATCACAATCACAAATTAGGCGCTTACATGCGGCGGATAGCGGCAGGTGGGCTTTCATCTCATTATTATTCATCTATGTCGTGGTAACGTCTTTAATTTGGCTTTCTTTCAGTTCGAACTTCTTTCCAGCACAATCGAACGCATGACAATGACAAATTAGGCGCTTATTAATCATCTATGTCATGGTAACGTCTTTACTTTGGCTTCATTTCACTTCGAACTTCTTTCCACCGGAATCGAACGCATCACAATCACAAATTAGGCGCTTACATGCGGCGGATAGCGGCAGGTGGGCTTTCAACTCATTATTATTCATCTATTTCGTGGTAACGTCTTTAATTTGGCTTTCGTTCAGTTCGAACTTCTTTCCAGCACAATCGAACGCATCACAATCACAAATTAGGCGCTTACATGCGGCGGATAGCGGCGGGTGGACTTTCAACTCATTATTATTCATCTATGTCGTGGTAACGTCTTTAATTTGGCTTTATTTCAGTTCGAACAACTTTCGAGCACAATCGACCGAGTCGCAATCACAAATTAGGCGCTTACATGCGGCGGATATCGGCAGGGGTGCTTTCATCTCATTATTATTCATCTATGTCGTGGTAACGTCTTTAATTTGATTTTATTTCAGTTCGAACTTCTTTCCGCCGTAATCGAACGCATCACAATCTCAAACTAGAAAGGGAAAGTTTGTGAACGAACTTTAAGTTGGCTTGAAAAAGCCAGTTAATTACGTTAAAACGTTAAAATGGTTGAAGTCTGCTGATAGTTGTTAAAATATTGCCAAAAATTTTGTTAAGCAGAAGCTGCAGTATCCGTCGTGTATGGTAATTCATTGCTAGGTGCTACCATGAATGAAGTTCAACCTTAAAGTCTGTGCCACGTTAAATTTAATGCTATGTTATTTGAAGTTCCACCTTAAATTCTGTGCCACCTTAAATTTAGTGCTATGTTAATTGCAGTGCCACCTTAATTTTAGTTCCACCTTAAAAAATAATTTGTTGCTAGGTGCTACCGTCAATGAAATTCCACCTTAAATTCTGTGACATGTTAATTTTATTGCTACCTTAAACAAAGTTCCACCTTAAATTCTGTGCCACCTTTATTTTAGTTCTCCAATAAAGAGAGTTCCACCTCAAAATCTGTGCCACCTTAAATTTATTGCTATTTATATTGCAGTGCCACCTTGACTGACTTTCACCTTAAATTCTGTGCCTCCTTAAATTTAGTGCTATGTTAATTGAAGTTCCACCTTAAATTCTGTGCCATGTTAATTTTAGTGCTACCTTAAAGAGAGTTTCACTTTAAATTCTGTGCCTACTTCAAGGTAGTGCTATGTTAATAGCAGTTCCACCTTAAATTTAATGCTATGTTAATTCAAATTCCACTCTTAAGTTCTATGCCACCTTAATTATAGTACAATGTTAATTAAAGTTCCACCTTAAATTTAGTGCTATGTTAATTGACATTCCACCTCAAAGTCTGTGCCATCTTAAATTTAGTGCTATGGTAATTGAAGTTCCACCCTAAATTCTGTGCCATCTTAAATTTAGTGCTATGTTAATTGAAGTTCTACATTAAATTCTGTGCCATCTTCAATTTAGTACTATGTTAATAGTGGTTCCACCTTAAATTTAATGCTATGTTAATTGAAGTTCCACCTTAAATTTTGTTGCACGTTGAATTTTCTGTTATGTTAATAGCTGTTCCACCTTAAATTTAATGCTATGTTAATTGCTGTGGCACCTTAATTTTATTGCAGTGTTAATTGAAGTTCCACCTTAACTACTGTGCCACCTTCATTTTAATTCTACCTTAAAGAGAGTTCCACCTTAAATTCTGTGCCACCTTAAATTTAGTGCTATGTTAATTGAAGTTCCACCTTAAATTCTGTGCCATCTTAAATTTAGTGCTATGTTAATTGAAGTTCCATCTTAAATTTAAGGCTATGTAATGATAATTCCACCTTAAATTCTGTTCCACCTTAAATTTAGTGATTGTTAATAGCAGTTCCACCGTAATATCAGTGTCAGTGTAAACTCAGTGCTACCTTAAAGAAGTTCCACCTTAAAATTCAGTGCTACCTTAGTGCAATTCAACCATAGAAAACTCATTATGTGTGCTGATATTGCTGAGCATTAGGCTGCATTAGGAGCATGTGAGACTAAGCGCTCCGTGCGTGAGTTTGTATGTGTGTGTGTGAGAGAGGTGGCCATTGTGACATCACGTGTGGCATGCTGCCAACATTCCGCCCATTCATTCCCTACGGGAAAAAATATCGACTTTGAACGTTAATTTTCGGAAAACCGTTTATCGCTTAGAAAAGCACAAGCACACCCCGCGGGTATAGGATCAACGATCCTGCAAAGTTTCGTGGCTTTAGCTCGAAAACTGTAGGAGGAGTAGCATTTAGTTTTTTTCAGTATAGAATAATAATAAGAAGAAGATTACGAAGAACAGTAAGTTGGCTTTTTCAAGCCAACTTAATTAGGCGCTTACATGCGGCGGATAGGCGGGTGGACTTTCAACTCATTATTATTCATCTATGTCGTGGTAACGTCTTTAATTTGGCTTTCTTTCAGTTAGAACTTCTTTCCACCGCAATCGAACGCATCACAATCACAAATTAGGCGCTTACATGCGGCGGATAGCGGCAGATGGGCTTTCATCTCATTATTATTCATCTATGTCGTGGTAACGTCTTTAATTTGGCTTTCTTTCAGTTCGAACTTCTTTCCACCGCGCAATCGAACGCATCACAATCACAAATTAGGCGCTTACATGCGGCGGATAGGGGGGTGGACTTTCAACTCATTATTATTCATCTTTGTCGTGGTAACGTCTTTAATTTGGCTTTCTTTCAGTTCGAACTTCATTCCAGCACAATGGAACGCATCACAGTCAAAAATTTGGCGCTTGCATGCGGCGGATAGCGGCGGGTGGACTTTGATCTCATTATTATTCATCTATTTCGTGGTAACGTCTTTAATTTGGCTTTATTTCAGTTCGAACTTCATTCCACTGTAATCGAACGCATCACAGTCACAAATTAGGCGTTTACGTGCGGCGGATAGCGGCAGGTGGACTTTCAACTCATTATTATTCATCTATGTCGTGGTAACGTCTTTAATTTGGCTTTATTTCAGTTCGAACTTCTTTCCACCGCAATCGAACGCATCAAACTGACAAATTAGGCGCTTACATGCGGCGGATAGCATCAAGGGGGGTATTGATCTTATTATTATTCATCTATGTCGTGGTAACGTCTTTAATTTGGCTTTATTTCAGTTCAAACTTCTTTCCAGCACAATCACAAATTAGGCGCTTACATGCGGCGGATAGCGGCAGGTGGGCTTTCCTCTCATTATTATTCATCTATGTCGTGGTAACGTCTTTAATTTGGCTTTCTTTCAGTTCGAACTTCTTTCCAGCACAATCGATCACGTCACAATCACAAATTAGGCGCTTACATGCGGCGGACAGCGGCAGGGGGGTCTTTGATCTCATTATTATTCATCTATGTCGTGGTAACGTCTTTAATTTGGCTTTATTTCAGTTCGAACTTCATTCCAGCACAATCAAACGCATCACAATCACAAATTAGGCGCTTACATGCGGCGGATAGCGGCGGGTGGACTTTCAACTCATTATTATTCATCTATGTCGTGGTAACGTCTTTAATTTGGCTTTATTTCAGTTCAAACGTCATTCCAGCACAATCACAAATTAGGCGCTTACATGCGGCGGATAGCGGCAGGGGTGCTTTCATCTCATTATTATTCATCTATGTCGTGGTAACGTCTTTAATTTGGCTTTCTTTCATTTCGAACTTCATTCCAGCACAAGCGAACGCGTCAAAATCACAAATTACGCGCTCATAATCATCTATGTCGTGGTAACGTCTTTAATTTGGCTTTCTTTCAGTTCGAACTTCATTCCAGCACAATCGAACACATGACAATCACAAATTGGGCACTTATTATCATGTATGTCGTGGTAACGTCTTTAATTTGGTTTTATTTCAGTTCGAACTTCATTCCAGCACAATCACAAATTAGGCGCTTACATGCGGCGGATAGTGGCAGGTAGGGCTTTCATCTCATTATTATTCATCTATTTCGTGGTAACGTCTTTAATTTGGCTTTATTTCCGTTCGAATTTCATTCCAGCACAATCACAAATTAGGCGCTTACATGCGGCGGATAGCGGCAGGTGGGCTTTCATCTCATTATTATTCATCTATGTCGTGGTAACGTCTTTAATTTGGCTTCATTTCAGTTCGAACGTCTTTCCAGCACAATCGATCACGTCACAATCACAAATTAGGCGCTTATTAATCATGTATGTCGTGGTAACGTCTTTAATTTGGCTTTATTTCTGTTCGAACTTCATTCCAGCACAATCACAAATTAGGCGCTTACATTCGGCGGATAGTGGCAGGTGGGCTTTCATCTCATTATTATTCATCTATGTCGTGGTAACGTCTTTAATTTGGCTTTATTTCACTTCGAACTACTTTCCAGCACAATCGAACGCGTCGCAATCACAAATTAGGCGCTTACATGCGGCGGATAGCGGCAGGGGGTTTTCATCTCATTATTATTCATCTATGTCGTGGTAACGTCTTTAATTTGGCTTTATTTCAGTTCGAACTTCATTCCAGCACAATCGATCACGTCACAATCACAAATTAGGCGCTAACATGCGGCGGATAGCGGCGGGTGGATTTTCCACTCATTATTATTCATCTATGTCGTGGTAACGTCTTTAATTTGGCTTTATTTCAGTTCGAATTTCATTCCACCACAATCACAATTAGGCGCTCACATGCAGCGAAATAGGCAGGGGCTTTGATCTCATTATTATTCATCTATGTCGTGGTAACGTCTTTAATTTGGCCTCATTTCAGTTCGAACTTCTTTCCAGCACAATCGAACGCATCACAATCACAAATTAGGCGCTTACATGCGGCGGATAGCGGCAGCGGCTTTCATCTCATTATTATTCATCTATGTCGTGGTAACGTCTTTAATTTGGCTTTCTTTCAGTTCGAACTTCATTCCAGCACAATCGAACGCGTCGCAATCACAAATTAGGCGCTTACATGCGGCGGATAGCGGCAGGTGGCTTCATCTCATTATTATTCATGTATTTCGTGTTAACGTCTTTAATTTGGTTTTATTTCAGTTCGAACTTCATTCCAGCACAATCAAATGCATCACAATCACAAATTAGGCGCATACATGCGGCGGATAGCGGCAGGTGGGCTTTGATCTCATTATTATTCATCTATGCCGTGGTAACGTCTTTAATTTGGCTTTATTTCAGTTCGAACTTCTTTCCACCGCAATCAAATGCATCACAATCACAAATTAGGCGCTTACATGCGGCGGATAGCGGCAGGGTGGGCTTTGATCTCATTATTATTCATCTATGTCGTGGTAACGTCTTTAATTTGGCTTTATTTCAGTTCGAACTTCATTCCAGCACAATCGAACGCGTCACAATCACAAATTAGGCCCTTTGATCTCATTATTATTCATCTATGTCGTGGTAACGTCTTTAATTTGGCTTTATTTCACTTCGAACTTCGTTCCAGCACAATCGAACACGTCACAATCACAAATTAGGCGCTTACATGCGGCGGATAGCGGCGGGTGGTCTTTCAACTCATTATTATTCATCTATGTCGTGGTAACGTCTTTAATTTGGCTTTCTTTCAGTTCGAACTTCTTTCCAGCACCATCGACCGCATCACAATCACAAATTAGGCGCTTACATGCGGCGGATAGCGGCAAGCGAGCTTTCATCTCATTATTATTCATCTATGTCGTGGTAACGTCTTTAATTTGGCTTTCTTTCAGTTCGAACTTCTTTCCAGCAAAATCACAAATTAGTCACAATCACAAATTAGGCGCTTACATGCGGCGGATAGCGGCGGGTGGTCTTTCAACTCATTATTATTCATCTATGTCGTGGTAACGTCTTTAATTTGGCTTTCTTTCAGTTCGAACTTCATTCCAGCACAATCGAACGCATCACAATCACAAATTAGACGCGCAGATGCGGCGGATAGCGGTGGGTGGACTTTCATCCCATTATTATTCATGTATTTCGTGGTAACGTCTTTAATTTGGCTTCATTTCAGTTCGAACGTCTTTCCAGCACAATCGATCACGTCACAATCACAAATTAGGCGCTTATTAATCATGTATGTCGTGGTAACGTCTTTAATTTGGCTTTATTTCTGTTCGAACTTCATTCCAGCACAATCACAAATTAGGCGCTTACATTCGGCGGATAGTGGCAGGTGGGCTTTCATCTCATTATTATTCGTCTATGTCGTGGTAACGTCTTTAATTTGGCTTTATTTCAGTTCGAACAACTTTCCAGCACAATCGAACGCGTCGCAATCACAAATTAGGCGCTTACATGCGGCGGATAGCGGCAGGGGGTTTTCATCTCATTATTATTCATCTATGTCGTGGTAACGTCTTTAATTTGGCTTTATTTCAGTTCGAACTTCATTCCAGCACAATTGATCACGTCACAATCACAAATTAGGCGCCAACATGCGGCGGATAGCGGCGGATGGATTTTTAACACATTATTATTCATCTATGTCGTGGTAACGTCTTTAATTTGGCTTTATTTCAGTTCAAACTTCATTCCAGCACAATCGAACGCATCACAATCACAAATTAGGCGCTTTCATCTCATTATTATTCATCTATGTCGTGGTAACGTCTTTAATTTGGCCTCATTTCAATTCGAACTTCTTTCCAGCACAATCGAACGCATCACAATCACAAATTAGGCGCTTACATGCGGCGGATAGCGGCAAGCGAGCTTTCATCTCATTATTATTCATCTATGTCGTGGTAACGTCTTTAATTTGGCTTTCTTTCCGTTCGAACTTCATTCCAGCACAATCGAACGCGTCGCAATCACAAATTAGGCGCTTACATGCGGCGGATAGCGGCAGGTGGACTTTCATCTCATTATTTTCATGTATTTCGTGGTAACGTCTTTAATTTGGCTTTATTTTCAGTTCGAACTTCATTCCAGCACAATCAAATGCATCACAATCA
>NW_023494951.1:0-1357 GCF_904425465.1 Colossoma macropomum
ACGACAATCGATGAATAATAATGAGTTTGGAAAGTCCACCCGCAGCTATCCGCCGCATGTAAGCGCCCTAATTGGATTGTGATGCGTTCGATTGTGCTGGATGAAGTTCGAAATGACATAAAAACAAATTAAAGACCGTTACCACGAAATAGATGAATAATAATGAGATGTACGTCCACCTGCCGCTATCCGCCCATGTAGCGCCTAATTGTGATTGCGGCAGCGTCGATTGCGGATCAAGATTCGACTGAAATAAGCCAAAATAAGACGTTACCACGGACATAGATAATAATAATGAGTGAAATTCCAGCCGCCACTATCCGCCCGCATGTAAGCGCCTAATTTGTGATTGCGACGCGTTCGATGTGCTGGAAAGAAGTTCGAACTGAAAGAAAGCCAAATTAAAGACGTTACACACATGATGAATAATTATGAGATGAAGCCCACCTGCCGCTATCCGGCTGAATGAAAGCGCCTAATTGTGATTGTGATGCGTTCGATGTGTGCGGTGGAATACGTCGAACTGAAAGATAGCCAATTAAAGATGTTCAGTTTCCACGACAGTAGATGACTATAATGAGTATGAAGAAGTCCACCTAGCTCGCTATCCGCGCCTATGTAGTCGCACGGTAGAAATCTGTGATTGCGACGCGATTCGATTGTCGCGAATAGAGCTGTCACGACCTGAAAGAGAGCCACATTAAATGACCTTACACGCAAACATACATGATATTATGAGATGAATAGTCCATACCTGCCGCTATAGATCCGCCGCATGTAAGCGCCTACTTTGCGATGCTTGCGCACCTGTCAGTCTCGATTTGTTGCGGTCGAAAGAAGGCTCTCGAACTAGAGAAAGCTAAATGTAAGACATGGCGTTCCACACGATTCTATAGATGAATAGAGTTAGTGAGATGAGATGCGCCACCGCCGCTATCCACGCCGACATGTCAGCGCCTGAATCTTGTCATTGTGATGCGCTTCGATTGCGGTCGAAGTGAGTTCGAACTGTGAATAAACAAAGTAAATATGTTACGTCTCGGGTACTCACGACAGAGCTGAATAATTATGAGATGACGACCACCTGCATCGCCCGCCGAATGTAACAGCGGCTTCTCCCTACAATTTGTGATTGTGAATTCAGCTGGTCGAGTTGCACGACGTGTGTGGAAGACTGTTCGAACCACTGAACATCGAAGTCTCTAAAGTAACAGAAGTTTACCACTGACTATAGATGATGAATAATAGATGAGTTGAAAGTCACACTGCGCGACTATCCGCCGCTATGTAAGCGCCATATAATATGTCGATTGCGATCGCGTTTGTCGATTCGTGCATGAATCAGAAGTCGACTGAA
>NW_023494952.1:0-1502 GCF_904425465.1 Colossoma macropomum
CCGCATGTAAGCGCTATTTGTGATTGTGAGCGTTCGATGCGGTGGAAAGACTGAACTGAAATAAAGCCAAATTAAAGAAGTTTCCACGACATAGATGAATAATAATGAGATGAAAGTCCACCTGCCGCTATCCGCCGCATGTAAGCGCCTAATCTATGATTGCGACGCGTTCGATTGCGGAGGAAAGAAGTTCGACCTGAAATAAAGCGAATTTAAAGACATTACCACGACATAGATGAATAATGAGTTGATAGTCCATCCGCCGCTATCCCGCGTAAGCGCCTAATTTGTGATTGTGACGCGTTTCGATTGCGTCGAAAGAAGTTCGAACTTAAAGAAAGCCAATATAAAGACGTTACCACGACATAGATGAATGATTATGAGATGAATGCACCCCACTGCCGCGGATTGTCCGTTCCGAATGTAAGCGCCTAATTGTCATTGTGATGCGTTGTTCGATTGCGGTGGAATGGAAAGAAGTTCGAACTGAAATAAAACCAAATTAAATATTGCTTACCACGGCATAGAGTGAATAAGTAATGAGATGAAAGTCACCCGCCGCTATCCGCGCCTGTAAGCGCCTAAGTTTGTGTATTGTGATGCGTTCGATTGCGGTGGAAAGAAGTTTGAACTGAAATAAAGCCAAATTAAAGACGTCACCACGAAATAGATGAATAATAATGAGTTGAAAGTCCACCCGCCGTTATCCGCCGCATGTAAGCGCCTAATTTGTGATTGTGATGCGGTCGATTCCGGTGGAAAGACCTTCGAACTGAAATAAAGCCAAATTAAAGACGTTACCACGAAATACGTGAATAATAATGAGATGAAAGTCCACCTGCCGCTATCCGCCGCATGTAAGCGCATAATTTGTGATTGTGATGCGTTCGATTGTGCTGGAATGAATTTCGAACTGAAATAAAAACAAATTAAAGACGTTACCACGACATAGATGAATAATTATGAGATGAATGCCCACCTGCCGCTATCCGCCCAATGTAAGCGCCTAATTTGTGATTGTGATGCGTTCGATTGTGCTGGAATGAAGTTCAAACTGAAAGAAAGCCAAATTAAAGACCTTACCATGAAATACATGAAAATAATGAGATGAAGTCACCTGCCGCTATCCGCCGCATGTAAGCGCCTAATTTGTGATTGCGACGCGTTCGATTTTGCTGGAAAGAAGTTCGAACTGAAATAAAGCCAAATTAAAGACGTTACCACGACATAGATGCATAATAATGAGATAAAAGCCCACCTGCCGCTATCCGCCGAATGTAAGCGCCTAATTTGTGATTGTGATGCGTTCGATTTTGCTGGAAAGAAGTTCGACCTGAAATAAAAACAAATTAAAGACGTTACCACGACATGGATGAATAATTATGAGATGAATGCCCACCTGCCGCTATCCGCCGAATGTAAGCGCCTAATTTGTCATTGTGTGATCGTTCGATTGCGGGGTGGAAAAGTTCGAACTGAAATAAAGCCAATTAAAGACGTTA
>NW_023494953.1:0-1265 GCF_904425465.1 Colossoma macropomum
GGTCTAGGTAGTCACTGGATGGGAGACCATGCTGCCTTGCCAGGAGTTCAAAGTTTTCAACCACCTTTTACTTTGAAATAAAACCTTGGATACGTTGAAAAGAAGTTCATACTGTGGGACTAAGCAGAGGGCTTAAGAGAGCAAATTGGAAGTCTGCATGTACTCAGTTATATATTGTCCTGAACTACTTTAGAAGGCCAGAAGGCCTGTATTGGCTACCAGCTTCAGCCAGTGGATACAGACCTATGAGAACTCTTGGTCTGGTCTCATGCCTGAAACTAAGCAATGTGGGGCTTGATCAGGGCTTGTATTGTAAACTAACTCACATTAGAATTTGAATTCAGGTATTGAAATTGACCTTTACTTTGAAATAAGAAATACTTGAGGGTGAAGATGAAGAGTTTTAAAAAGATAGCCTCTATTGATACCTAATACAGTGATGGGATCATTTAAATGGCCCAAACTGGATGCCAGCTGCAAGCAGTTCCCTATGGGGCTGGGATCTCTTAGGGTTGACTTGTATGCTAAGCTAAGCAAGGCTGGTCTAGGTCAGTCACTGGATGGGAGACCATGCTGCCTGCCAGGAGTTCAAAGTTTTCAACCAACCTTTTACTTTGAAATAAAACCTTGGATACGTTGAAAAGAAGTTCATACTGTGGGACTAAGCAGAGGGCTTAAGAGAGCAAATTGGAAGTCTGCATGTACTCAGTTATATATTGTCCTGAACTACTTTAGAAGGCCAGAAGGCCTGTATTGGCTACCAGCTTCAGCCAGTGGATACAGACCTATGAGAACTCTTGGTCTGGTCTCATGCCTGAAACTAAGCAATGTGGGGCTTGATCAGGGCTTGTATTGTAAACTAACTCACATTAGAATTTGAATTCAGGTATTGAAATTGACCTTTACTTTGAAATAAGAAATACTTGGGGTGAAGATGAAGAGTTTTTAAAAAGATAGCCTCTATTGATACCTAATACAGTGATGGGATCATTTAAATGGCCCAAACTGGATGCCTGCTGCAAGCAGTTCCCTATGGGGCTGGACTCTCTTAGGGTTGACTTGTATGCTAAGCTAAGCAAGGCTGGTCTAGGTTAGTCACTGGATGGGAGAACATGCTGCCTTGCGAGGAGTTCAAAGTTTTCACCAACCTTTTACTTTGAAATAAACCTTGGATACGTTGAAAAGAAGTTCATACTGTGGGACTAAGCAGAGGGCTTAAGAGAGTAAATTGGAAGTCTGCATGTACTCAGTTATATATTGTCCTG
>NW_023494954.1:0-113247 GCF_904425465.1 Colossoma macropomum
CACCAGTTAATAAACATACTCCACAAAAAATTGAGCAGGACCATAAATACACATTTCATTGTAAAACTCATTTTAGACCACTTTGAAATTTTCAATTGAAAAACTTGTCATATTCATTTTTTCACAAATGGAAAAATGATTTCAATACACATGGCACTGTGTGTGTGTGTGTGTGTGTGTGTGTGTGTGTGTGTGTGTGTGTGTGTGTGTGTGTGTGTGAGAGAGAGAGAGAGAGAGCGAGAGAGAGAAAGAGAGAGAGAGAGAGAGAAAGATACAGAGAGATAGAGAGAGTGAGAGAGAGAGAGAGAGAGGTTTATCAGTGTATGTGTGTGTGTGTATGTGTGTGTGTGTAGTTTATCTGTGAATGTGTGTGTGTGTGAGAGAGAGAGAGAAAGAAAGAGAGAGAGAGAAAGAACACAGGAACACAGGTACCAGTTCACTCTGGGCAGCACCGCCCTGGAGCACACGATGCAGTACACTTACCTCGGCCTCATCGTTACTGCATCTGGGAGTTTCAGTCCGGCAGTGAATGCACTAAAGGAAAAAGCTCGCAGAGCGCTGTACGCAATCAGGAGGAGATTCTACAATATTGACATTCCCATCTCAATCTGGTGTAAAGTGTTTGATAGTGTAATCCAGCCCATTGCGCTGTATGGGAGTGAGGTGTGGGGTCCACTCAGTGAGCACGGCTACACTAGATGGGACAAGCATCCAACAGAAGCCCTGCATGCAGAATTCTGCAGAACGATCCTGACAGTCCAAAGAAAAACACCACCCAATGCATGCAGGGCAGAATTAGGCCGATTTCCTCTGTTAATAAACATTCAAAAAAGATCTCCTGAAGACGAGTCCCAGAGAAACGCTGCAGTTTAAGGCGCTACAGACCCAAGAACTGAACCCTGAGAAGAGCTCCCTCAGTAAGCAGGTTCTGAGGCTTATTAACCCACTAACAGCTCCTAACACACAGCAGCCTCGCTCCAGCACTGCTTTACAGCCCAAACTAAACATCAATCACGCCATCAAAAACAGTAAGAATGATTATCTGGAACACCGGGGAAAAGAAATTAACACTCAGAGTAAATTAAAATGCTATCAGGCCCTAAAAACAGAATATGAATTGGATGAGTATCTCCTGACTGTCAGAGATACAAAGCAGAGACAGATCCAGACCAAGTACAGACTCAGTGACCACAGCCTAGCCATAGAACGGGGCAGGTATAAAAAGTCCTGGCTGCCCAGAGAGGAGAGGCGGTGTGGTCACTGTCTAACAGGTGAGGTTGAGACAGAGATGCACTTTCTTCTTCACTGTGAAAAACACAAACAAACAAGGGAAATTTACACAAACAAATTCAACAAATTAATCCCAAATTTTGAAAAATGTACAGAATTGGAGAAATTATGAATATTCCTTGGAGAGGGGCTCACAGCCCCCCTGGCTGCTAAATACGTAACAACATGCCACCGCCTGAGACACAGTGAGTAACAGACCCCCCATACCCCCACCCTCCTGACACCCATCCCACATACCCCAACTCCACTTACCCACACCCTCCATACCCCCACTCCACACCCCCACTCCACTGACCCCCAACATTGCAAATGTCATTAGTCTACTAATTTGTATGGTTATAATTATAAACAGTGACAATAATAATACTCTAATATTGTGATTATAATAATTAATATGGTTATTATTTATGTTGGTTCTTTTATCTTATTCTGTTTTCTTTACTGTTTTTGTTGTTCACTTCTACTGTTGTGATGCTTTAGCAATACTGTACCTCACAGTCATGCTAATAAAGTTATTCTGAACTGAGAAAGATAGAGAAAGAGAGATAGAGAGAGAGAGAGAGAGAGAGAGAGAGAGGTTTATCAGTATGTGTGTGTGTGTGTGTGTGTGAGAGAGAGAGAGAAAGAAAGAGAGACAGAGAAAGAACACAGGAACACAGGTACCAGTTCACTCTGGGCAGCACCGCCCTGGAGCACACGATGCAGTACACGTACCTCAGCCTCATCGTTACTGCATCTGGGAGTTTCAGTCCGGCAGTGAATGCACTAAAGGAAAAAGCTCGCAGAGCGCTGTACGCAATCAGGAGGAGATTCTACAATATTGACATTCCCATCTCAATCTGGTGTAAAGTGTTTGATAGTGTAATCCAGCCCATTGCGCTGTATGGGAGTGAGGTGTGGGGTCCACTCAGTGAGCACGGCTACACTAGATGGGACAAGCATCCAACAGAAGCCCTGCATGCAGAATTCTGCAGAACGATCCTGACAGTCCAAAGAAAAACACCACCCAATGCATGCAGGGCAGAATTAGGCCGATTTCCTCTGTTAATAAACATTCAAAAAAGATCTCCTGAAGACGAGTCCCAGAGAAACGCTGCAGTTTAAGGCGCTACAGACCCAAGACCTGAACCCTGAGTAGAGCTCCCTCAGTAAGCAGGTTCTGAGGCTTATTAACCCACTAACAGCTCCTAACACACAGCAGCCTCGCTCCAGCACTGCTTTACAGCCCAAACTAAACATCAATCACGCCATCAAAAACAGTAAGAATGATTATCTGGAACACTGGGGAAAAGAAATTAACACTCAGAGTAAATTAAAATGCTATCAGGCCCTAAAAACATAATATGAATTGGATGAGTATCTCCTGACTGTCAGAGATACAAAGCAGAGACAGATCCAGACCAAGTACAGACTCAGTGACCACAGCCTAGCCATAGAACGGGGCAGATATAAAAAGTCCTGGCTGCCCAGAGAGGAGAGGTGGTGTGGTCACTGTCTAACAGGTGAGGTTGAGACAGAGATGCACTTTCTTCTTCACTGTGAAAAACACAAACAAACAAGGGAAATTTACACAAACAAATTAATCCCAAATTTTGAAAAATGTACAGAATTGGAGAAATTATGAATATTCCTTGGAGAGGGGCTCACAGCCCCCCTGGCTGCTAAATACGTAACAACATGCCACCACCTGAGAGACAGTGGGTAACAGACCCCCATACCCCCACCCTCCTGACACCCATCCCACATACCCCAACTCCACTTACCCACACCCTCCATACCCCCACTCCACTTACCCCCACCCTCCACTGACCCCCACTCCACTGACCCCCACTCCACTGAGCCCCAACATTGCAAATGTCATTAGTCTACTAATTTGTATGGTTATAATTATAAACAGTGACAATAATAATACTCTAATATTGTGATTATAATAATTAATATGGTTATTATTTATGTTGGTTCTTTTATCTTATTCTGTTTTCTTTACTGTTTTTGTTGTTCACTTCTACTGTTGTGATGCTTTAGCAATACTGTACCTCACAGTCATGCTAATAAAGTTATTCTGAACTGAGAAAGATAGAGAAAGAGAGATAGAGAGAGACAGAGAGAGAGGTTTATCAGTGTGTGTGTGTGTGTGTGTGAGAGAGAGAGAGAGAGAGAGGGGGGGAGATAGAGAGAGATAACAGAACACTGTGTCTCCATATTTGATGTTTTTCAGTTGTTGACATTGTTTTAAAATGCCTGTTGCTCTTTAAATTGTGTGTAAATTTTACCAATGGACCAAAAGAAACGGCCGAGAATTACCTGGAAAAACTCCAATGACTAACATTAAAAATAGACTAAAGTAAAGTTATCATTTTGGAGATACAAGGTTTTGTTCTGACTGCACAACATGCATGTGTGAGCAGTTTGATTGTGTGTAAGTAGTTTATCAATGAGTGTGTAAGAGTAATTTAACAGTGTATGTGTGTGTGTGTGTGTGTGTGTGTGTGTGTGTGTGAGAGAGAGAGAGAGAGAGAGAGAGAGTTATCAGTTATAAGGTAATGTGAGTGTGATTGGCAGCTATGCGGAGCTCTCTCTCCTTTGAAGTTTTTGGTTTAGTGGAGGAACAGGAAGCTGTGTATCAGCAGGTGTGTGTAGAGGAGCAGGAGAGGGAGAGAGAGCTGGGGATGTGGTGAGGGGGGTACAGAAGAAAGTCAAGTCAGATGGTCTTCATTTGTCGTTCCTCAATTCTCAATAATTGGAATTACTTGTCGGTCTTGAGCTTTATGAATTCAAGACATACCAATGCCATATTATAATCAATACTACCTTTATTAGAGAAATAAATAAAGGGATTCCCTTAATTATCCAGTCCTTTTCTATTCAAAACCTTCTTATACTCAAATTTTTAATAATATATAAAAAAGCATGGATATAAATTAATTGTGTGTGGGGGTAGTTTATCAGTGTGTATTTGTGTGTAGTTTATCAATGTGTTTGCATGTGTGTTTATGTGTGTGAGTAAGTTATCAGTGTGTGTGTGTGTGTGTGTGTGTGTGTGTGGTGTGTGTGTGTATGAGATGGTTATCAGTGTGTGGATCAGCTCTCTGCAGGTGCAGCATTAATGCTGTATTACACTGGAGTGTTTCCTCTCTGAAGTCAGTCTCCTGTATGTCGGTGTGTTTCTCACCACACTGCTGCGAGCGTCTCTCCTCACACACACACCTCTAGAGACGGAGGTGGAGTTCTGTTCATCAGTGCTGACGCTCTTTTGACGAACATGGAGAAAGAAAAAAATGCCTCCTCTGATTTGTCACTGAAAATGTTTGATGATTTCCTCTCCTCTTTCTAATAAGGTCATAGTGAGTGTGATTGGCGGCTGTGGGGAGCTCTCTCTCTCCCTCTCTCTCTCCCTCTCACTCTCTCTCTCTCTCTCTCTCTCTCTCTCCCTCTCTCTCTCTCTCTCTCCCTCTCTCTCTCTCTCTCTCTCTCTCTCTCTCTCTCTCTCTCCCTCTCTCTCCCTCTCTCTCCCTCTCTCTCTCAGTTTCTTCAGTTTCTCTGGGGGAGTGGAGGTGAAGCTTGTTCTGCTGCTGGGTTGAATTGACTGTGTGCAGGTCAGAGGGAGATGGACAGCTGTGTGGCTCTCATTCTTCTGTCCATGATCTCACTCACCACAGCTGGTAAGCAATAATTGCAACAAATGAAAAAATAGATTTGATAAATAAAACTCTTAAATACACAGAATATTAATAACTACTACTCAGAATATTAATACAACAAAGAACTACATTTTTTTTAGATCAGAATAATATTATTGTAAATTATTAATCCATATCTCTTTGGCTGTAGCAGCACCAGAGTACTAAATGAGCAGCTGACCAAATGTGGCCGTAAACAACTTTTACTGACTCTGCTATTTACATTTATTTGTTTTCTTTCTGTCTGTGTTTCTTACATTCTCTCTCTGATAAACAGATATTATAAAGCTGGCGGATGGTGGGAGTCACTGTGCTGGAAGAGTGGATGTGTTTTTCTGGGGACAGTGGAGAACAGTGTGTGATGATTACTGGGATATAAGAGGTGCTGCAGTGGTGTGTAGAGAACTGGGCTGTGGAGAGGCTGTAGATGTACTAAATGATGCTCACTTTGGACCAGGACCAGGAGCAATGTGGGAATATCCCCGGGTGTGTAACGGATCAGAATCTACAGTGAACAAATGTGGAGCAAGAGATTTTAAAGCGAGAGAGCGTATCTGTGATAATACTCATGGTGCTGGAATGATCTGTTCAGGTAAACTGCAATAATTCTCATTTTGAAATTTAATGAACTTCAATTTTTTGATTATCTATGAAGCATCTGATGTTATTTAAATCTTGGCAACACTTTGCAATGTGAGTGCTCAGTAATGTAGTAACTATACACAAACAAATCAAGAATGAATATAATAATTTTCTGAAATTAATAATGTTATGCTTTATAACTAATTTAAAAAATAGAAGTAATTACTTGTTTTCCCATTAGTAACAATGGATAAAGGAAGTTTCCAGAATAAACGGTTTATGTGCAGAGCTGAGAGCTCCAGAGTTGAAAATACTTCAAAGTAGCATTTCATAAGATTTTTGTTTGCTGTCCAATTTGGTGTTTTTCCCAAAAGATTCACAACTAATTATTCATAAACTTCATCTTAAGAATGTTTGTTAATTAGCAAGTGTTTCCAGAAAATGTTTCTAACCGAAGAACTATGTGAACCTTTTTTTTGTAAATTAATTACTAAGACACCTACTTGTTTTTCACTAAGTGCATCAGTGCTTTTCTCAGTCATTTTATATCATTGGGTGTGGAACCTAAAGCAGCGGTAAACCAGTGAGAGTACAGAAGAATAAGAATAAGAATATTAAAGCTCATAATAAAAAAGAATAAGAACGTGTATCTCTTGCTTTGCACACAGGAGCAATAACAACCAAAATAAATTTAATATGCTTGTGATTTTTACCATTTACACATAATGGTGCCATGTTGAATAACCATTCATAGTCATGCTGTGCTCCCTAATGCTTAAAACAAACAGTTTTCATAGGTGTCTAATCCTGGTTTTATAATAAACTGATATATGTAGATCATATTTGAACATGGCAAAGAAACGTCTTTAGCGGGGTAAGCCTGCTAAAATCTCTAACAAAAATCAAGTTGGCAGCCCTGCTGTTTCCAATGAGATTAGCATTAGTCTAGGTGTTTCTCTGTAGCTTGTGTTAGGTTTAATGTTTGAAGCAAATCTATCTGACAAATGTATTTTCATTTGCATTTTGTTTATTTGTTATATGGTATCATCTGATTGTTGTATACATAATACCTTTGGTTACAAACTTGGTTGTTTGGTCCTATTTATTAGCTTCTACCTAATAGCATTTTTCAGAGCCGCTGTTAAAGACGTTGTGGTCTTCATTATAAACAACCTTCTCTTTAATGTGAACAAATAAGCTTTTTTACAGTTTACTGTGGCAGGCAGATGTGGAACAGTGATGTAATCTAGGCATCCAGTTTTATTCATGTAGCTGCAATGTGGCACGGTTATGGTAGCTGGCCTGAGAGGTCTCATAGCTGTGGCATAGTGCTGTTCATGCAGCTGAACACTACCAGTCCAGGCAGCCCCACAGTTGCAGTGCAGCGTCGTACAAGCAGCTGGCCCAGGAAGCCACATAGCCGCAATGTAGTGTTGATCAGGCCCCCGGTCCAGGCAGCCTCAGAGCCGTGACACAACATCACTCAAGTAGCCAGTCCAGACTGCATCATAGTTATAATGTAGCATCACCCAAACTAAGAAGCCTCTGAGCCACGGTTGGAAAATCACTCTTGGCCACTATCTCTGTGGTTATGTTGGCAAGCTCTTCAGCCAGCAGGGAAACATTAAAACATTCACACAAACAATACAAAACAAACGAAAAACTGATGCAAAGTGGCAGCCATATTGCTCCAGCATCCTTATAATGGAGCACACATGCACACAAGCAGAAACACGCACTCTCTCTCTCTCTGCTCACTCACACCGTATGCATCCCTTCTTCTTGCCTGAGTCCTTCATTCTGTCCTGTCGGTAGATGGAGAAATTCTTTGGGGTGGTGGCACAGTCTGGCACACTAGGCTCCAGCCACGTCTTAATGAACACCAGATAGCAGCTCCTAACGTCCTGTTGATGTTTAATCTGTACATGCAGCTCATGTAGCTTGTTGTCCAATGAATGGACATTAGCAAGCAACATGCTGGACAGAAGAGGTTTGTTTTTTTTTCTCTGGCGGGTCCTGAACAGAGCCCCAGCACACATCCTTCTCTTTGTTTTTCTCTGACAATATGAACGTAAGCAAAAGACCCACAGAAAAAGTCAGAATTTGGCTTAAAGTCTAAACTGGCTCACAATCATAGCTCTAAAAGTGTTTGGCTATCATACTGAATGTATGATAGCACCGTATGTGTAAAAAGATCCAGTAATATAAAGTAAACCCACACAAGTTTGCTGATTTGACTCAGAGCTCCTGCAGTGCATTCATTTTTTTGTAGAGCACCCAGAAATAGTGACCATCCTGCTCCATGCCCACCCTTCCTGCCTTCTCTCACACCTGTTGCTAATTTCTCACTCTTTAAATATCCTCAGTTTGCTCTCCCTGTTTGTGAAGTCTCTGGCATCCCAGCTCTGCATTTACCTGTCTGATGGTGTTTGACTTGGACTGTTTATCATTCTGAATGTATACCTTATATAAGGCAAAGCACCCTGGAATTGTGTCCGATCTTGCCTCTGCTGAGTGTGATGTGATGTATTTTAACTCTCAAATGCATTAATTATCAAAAACATCCAAACTTTTAGATGATGTTTTTTTACTAATAAGAACAGCATACAAGTTCATGTTTCTTTTTCTTCACCTAAATATTACATTTATTCACATTTGATACTCTCATAGTGTGTGATGTGAATACTGTGTAATAGAAGTTTAGAAGGTAAAGAGTACAAACTAATGACAAAAGCTTGCAACGTGTTTCTAGGCAGTGTTTGTTTCAGTACTGTGTCCTCTATCTTGTCACTTTTGTCTCTTGCAATTGCTTTATGAATGACAGAATTGAGGAAAAACATATTACAGCTGCTCTGGTCAGCTAGAGTTAAGGGTACCTTAATTCCAAAATTATCTACTACACAGACAGTGTTACTGTAGCTTTAATGTGTGTCAGACTCAGCCTCAGATGGAGTGATACACACGAGTCTACACAATATCTTTAGGTGTTAATGTACACCATTATTTTGCATTTTTAAAAACATTTCTAAATCTGTGCTAAACCATTATATGTGTCATACCATTACTTTCAGAAACTCATTATCTTAGTATGATATGCCAGATGGTGGAACTTCATGGTGAAGATAGTCAATGTTTAAACTTCTCTTTCCCACTCTGGGAGCAACCAAGTATTTTAGAGGAGGGGGGGGGGCAGCCAAGTTATTTTGATGTTTATTACATATAGAATATTAATACATATTTTTAGTATAGCATTTGTTATGCCAGTAGGAACTAATCCTTTGGTCATGTTTTATTGCCATATAATTATATTATCAAAATTACTTATGGGGGTGGTGTTGTATGGCCTAGTTCTAATAAGAGGAGTGACAGTAATCTATGAAAGAGTGTAAATGAACACATTAATATCAGTAATAAAAGAGCATTCCATGTTCTCTGTTTTCTCATTTTAGAAGTCAGGCTGGTTGGTGGTTCTCGCTGCTCTGGAAGAGTGGAGGTGCTTCATGGAGAGACCTGGTCCACAGTGTGTGATGCTGACTTTGACCAGCAGGATGCAGAGGTTGTGTGTCGAGAGCTGGGCTGTGGGCTTCCTGTGGAGGTGCTGGGAGCAGCTGCTTTTGGCAGAGGGGAGGGTCAAGTGTGGTCAGAGGAGCTTCAGTGTAGAGGCAACGAATCTCAGATTCGCTTCTGTCCAACATCATCTTCACTCAAACACAACTGCACTCGTGACAATGCTGTGGGTGTGGTGTGTGCTGGTGAGCACTGAATCTACTTTAATAAATGTCTTAATTTTATTTTTCCTCTATGGTTAAACGTAACATTTAACTCTCTGTGGCTTTGTGTATATCTCTTATTTTCTTCACTCAAAAAGATTTTTTTAATATCAGGTTTTGATTTATGACAATGTTCTGAAGAGGATTTTAATGAAATATTAAATTTAATTAGAGGAAAAAAGTCCCCAGAGTAAGATGCTCCCCTCCTTATTTTCTCTTCTGAAGGGGCAAATCTGAATTTCATCTGAATCACCGCATTTCTGGCATGTATTACTTTGGTAACTTTTTAGGTTCAGATGATCCAAGTCTCACTGACTAAGTTTCTTCTTCTTCTTCTTCTTCTTCTTCTTCTTATTATTATTATTATTATTATTATTATTATTACTAATAGATAACAGAGATAACAAGTGAAACACTTGATAAAGATATGTATTATTCAGAAGTGGCCAAAACTGCTCCTGGAATTTTCCTGCTCTATATGTTTAGGTGTTTACTGTTCTAAATATTCAGGGCTGGATTGAAGCTTGCAAATACTGGCAGTATTCTTTTTAGGAGCGACACCATGGAAACCCACTCTGGAAACCCATCTCAAAGCCAACGTTAACCTGCAAAAGTAGTTTAAGCTAACAGATCCAAAATGAAACACAGATTAACCCACTCAGATTTGAGTCTTTATTCTCTAAACTAATGTTAATGATATGTCAGTTAGCCAGAATGAACTTGCTTGGTTGGGTGTGAAGTTGTTTAGACTTTCTCGCTAAGCTTGGACTAACTTCCAGTGCTAATGTTTAGTGGTGCGGCCACTGAACCACCCTCTCGTTAAACCACAGAGGTACTGTTGTGGGACTTGAGGACTGATGCAACAGGGGAAGCAGCAAAAAGTTCTCTTTCTCTCTTCTGTCTTGCCCTTAACTGCAGTCAGCTGACACTGGTTTGTCATCGGCAGTGTGGGTTCAAACCGCTTACTATGTGTGTAGTCTGCCCTTAATGCAAAATACTACTCATTTACAGATGACAACAAACATGAACAGCAAAGTTCTTTCTTTCTATCCCTCTGTTGTATAGCCGGTGTGCGGCTGGTAGATGGAGACAGTCGCTGTGCTGGGAGAGTGGAAGTTCTTCATAGAGGACAGTGGGGAACAGTGTGTGATGATGGCTGGGATATGAGAGATGCTGCAGTGGTGTGTAGAGAGCTGCGCTGTGGAGAGGCTGTAGATGCACTGAGTGATGCTCACTTTGGTCCAGGATCAGGGACAGTTTGGATGGTTAATGTGGACTGTAGAGGATCAGAGTCAACACTGAAGAACTGTAAATCACCGGGATGGGGTAAACATAACTGTGATCATTCTAAAGATGCTGGAGTCATCTGTTCAGGTAATCTGCTATATTTTCACACATTTTTAATGGTGTGGGAGTTGTGGCTAAATTATTGCTATTAATTAAGGTAATAATCATTTCTCATAAGTGGATAACTAATCCAACAGGGCAAAATAGTCTCTAAATCAGGTGTACTTCATAGTTAACTCTACAGAGACCATTAATAACAATGAGGTGTAGAATAATTTTTTTGTTATCTAAAGAAACCTTGAGTTCTGTCTTAGCTTTTAGAAATTCTATGATACAAAATATGCACACATGGGTAAAGTATTTACAAAGTTTAATAATATAAAAAGGCTTAAAAGTAGGACAAAGAAAAAGAGAGAGTATAGAGAAAGACAACAGTGTACACAGTGATATAAACAAGCTGGAGAAGGTAATATGAGAAACTGAAGAGACACAGGTAAAGTCAAATATGCTGTATTATTAAGTTGCCTAAGCGAAAACCAAGAATAGGTAAAATTAACACCTTATGTAAAATCACAAGCAACAATGATAAACCTATCTTTCTGGAATTTACACCAAATTAGATTCTTGATGGTTTATAGCTTATTGAGACTTAACGTCATTCTACTATTGGAAGAGAAGCAGACAGAAGTTTATATTATCACTCAAAAGTGTGTCCTTGGGTTCAATTACTTTGGCCCGGCTGGTACCTTGAATCAAAAAGCCTCCACTTTGTAATACTGGACATAAAATCCACATTATGTCCATATTATGCAACTGGTGTGTCCCACAACTTTGAAGATCATTCCAATGTTTCTGGCATGATTACTTTTACCTTCAAATCAGGACAAAACATGGCATGTTTTGTATAAAATTTACACACTTAAGAGGAAAGTATGAATTACACAACCCTATGAAATGATACTATTTCACAATCACATGATATGTCACATGATCCTTTGAAATTTTCAGTTTGGTGTTGCTAATGGAAAATTATCTTTTTTGTTAAAATGGGCTGCTCTTGCTTTTTTTCTTATTGAATTCTTTGTATCCATTGTACCGTAGAGAGAGATGCCACATACTCTGTCCTTAATGTGGTATTTTTTCAGTTTCACGGCATTTGGTCTGTCACTCTTAAAAAAGGTTTAGATAAGACAGACCCACTTTTACAGTGCCTTTAAAGGAAATCTGGTCTTGCCTACAGAAAGGTTTCCATGTCCTCCTTATCCCTGGGAAAACCATGTAGAGAAGTCGGGTCACCTGGTTGTAGGGGTTCCAAGGCTGGAATCCAGACATGATCAGAAAGATGTTTTGTTGTTCCTACAGTGGTCATACTTTTTGGAAAACACAGTATATAATTAAACAAATATAATATAAAAAAATATTATCACATTTTCAGTGCATTTTAATTAATATAAATCTTAATTACAACTTTGTCCATCTTGAAAATTTGAATACTCTGACTCTGTTCTCTCATAACATTTCAGAAGTCAGGCTGGTTGGTGGTTCTCGCTGCTCTGGAAGAGTGGAGGTGCTTCATGGAGAGACCTGGTCCACAGTGTGTGATGCTGACTTTGACCAGCAGGATGCAGAGGTTGTGTGTCGAGAGCTGGGCTGTGGGCTTCCTGTGGAGGTGCTGGGAGCAGCTGCTTTTGGCAGAGGGGAGGGTCAGGTGTGGTCAGAGGAGCTTCAGTGTAGAGGCAATGAATCTCAGATTTACTTCTGTCCAACGTCATCTTCACTCAAACACAGCTGCTCCCATGATAATGATGTGGGACTGGTGTGTGCTGGTAAGAAATATATCTTTCATACTTGCTCTTGTATTCCTCTGATTAGTGTTTGAAATTGTTAGAGTGTTAATTTTCTGTTTGCATCTCACTGATTCTGCATTAATATAGCAACTTTCTGTATTTCTCTGCCTTGTGCATTCATTTTTCTCTTGTGTACAGGCAGTGTGAGGTTGGTTGATGGGGGCAGTCGCTGTGCTGGGAGAGTGGAAGTTCTTCATAGAGGACAGTGGGGAACAGTGTGTGATGATGGCTGGGATATAAGAGCTGCTGCAGTGGTGTGTAGAGAGCTGGGCTGTGGAGAGGCTGTAGATGCACTGAGTGATGCTCACTTTGGACCAGGTTCAGGACAAATTTGGATGGTTGATGTGGACTGTAGTGGGTCAGAGTCTACACTGAAGAACTGCCACTCAACACTTTGGGGTAAACATTCCTGTAATCACTCTAATGATGCTGGAGTTTTCTGCTCAGGTAAGTTACTCTACTTCTTAATACATAAATCAGTCAGTCAGACAGTTATGATCAGCATTAATTTACCCCTTTTGTGCGTCTCTGATTTAAAAATTATTTTGAAATCCTATATGTGAACATTTGTAAATATACATACAAACATGTAAAAAAGTAAAGGAAACACCAAAGTAAGTCGACACCAGAAGACCTTTAATGCACCTTGGCATATATTGTACGTCTCTGAAACTGTACTGGAGGGATGGAACACCATTCTTTCAGAAGATATGTACCTTGTTTGGTGTTTTGATGATGGTGATTGGGAGCCTGTTTAACACTGTCTGAAATCTCCCATAAGCGTTCAGCATATAATAGCATATCATTTTCATCATTTTCACACTCATCAAGCCATTTAGTGACCCCTAATGCCTTGTGGATGGGAGCATTGTCATCCTGGTGGAGACCACTGCCATCAGGATTAAAATGATTCTTCATAGGATAAAGACAATTAGCTTAGTATTGACTTTCAGTGACCCATCTCTCTGTGGGGACAACTGGATTTAAAGCATCAAAGCAAAATGTCCCCCCCAACAGCATAATAGAGTGACCAAATCCCCTCACTTAGTGGCATGTGCAGATTCTGGCAGGGTTGGGATAGCTACTGAACAATTAGTAGTTAGCTACTTTGTAGCTACTTTCCCAAAATTTGAAGCTAGCTACAATTTAGCTACTTTTCCAGAAAAAGTAGTGGCTACTTTTTAGTTACTTTTTGAAAAGTAGTGCACTACTTTTTAGCTACTTTCAAAGCGCGACTGTCAGAATGTTTGTGTTTCTCCACCTGACACACCAAACAAGCCCAACTGGTAATGTGAACAAGACACTGCATTTAATCATGTGCCAGAAAGAAACAGAATTGAAAAACTGCAAATGTACAAAAAAGATCACCAAAAAGTAAGTTTAAGTGTAACCAACAATCAAACTTACACAACCAAAGGTGTGATATCCAACAAAGATTTAGACTAAGTAAAGACAAAGTCAATCATTCCAGGTTTTTCCTAACAAAAATCAACAAAAATAACTGAATACAAACCAAACAACTTTGTGCAAAGAATTGTCAACTCATGAAATAAAACTTCTCCAATTTAAACATTTCAGCAGGATATGGACAGACATGACATCCAGAGTCCTTTATTAAACTTCAGCAACACTTTAGCCTCAAAATCCTGATCAGTGACCCTGGTTCTGTTTGGGGTGAGAAACAGGCCTGCACAGCTGAATAATCTCTCCACTGCTGCAGAGCTGATGCAGCTCCACAGCAGAACTAGATTTTTAGGTAAAATAATATAATCCTCCTTTGCCGTAAACAAGCTGTTATAACACACAGTTCTGACAGTTTTCACAATAAATGGTCTTAAATGCTGGAGTTAATGCATAACTGTTAATTCACCAACTTTTAATGCTGAAGACTGACGCACAGACTGCTGGTCACACAGCAATGCAGATAACGAAATAGTAAAGAGAAAGATTTAAGATGAACATCTATAATCTGGAGATGAATAGACTTATTTGCATTTATAAACATTTGCATTCATACTTAGCTGGTTTCCTCATACATTTAATTTGCAACAACTCACGAAGCTGAAGTCGATTCTCATTCTCCTCCTTCTCGTTCGAGTTTTCCCGTTCCACCTTAAATAGCGCAGCAGTACAATCTGACACCTCAGGCACCATTTAAGGTGGAATGGGACAATTCGAACCTGAAGCAGAATGAAAAGCTGATTTCAGCCTCGTAAAAAGTCGAACATTGAGAGACATTTTACAAGAAACTCACAAAGTTTCCTGAGGTGCGAGAAAAGCAGCTATAGCTGAGCTAAAGGTTAAAGCAGAGCAAAGTAAGCTTGCATTTTTGTTTATATTATATTTTTAGCCTATTCTAGTACATTAGCACACACTGAGACATATTTACAGCCAAGATGGTAAAACGAATATAAAATGTTGTGGCTCCCAAGGTGGTCTCATTTTTGTTGAAAGGACAAAATGGCTCTTCTTAACATTGCAGTTGCAACCCCTGAGCCAAGCCTAGTAGTAAGGGGCCAGTACGTGCCTCAGTTTGCTCAGGATTGCACAATCGCCGCTAGTTCAGTTAACGGCCGTGTTCTATGGTTCAGATTTTGCGCGGATTGCCTGAAGCCTGTAGCAAAATTGTAGCGAAAATTATCGCAATAGCTACACAAACATTTGAAGGCGCCACAGCTGTTAGCTACATTTCATAAAAGAGCTACAGCTATTAGCTACAAAAATTTGTAGTTAACTACAAAAAGTAGCGCGCTACTTAGCTACACTCCCATCCCTGGACTTTGGTGAGGGCAGGGGCTGAGGTGTTTCAAAAGGGCATTTTGTGGGGGGCACTTCTGGAATAGTGCATATCCGGATATTTTTAGACTATGAAAATACCATTATTGACAAAGTTATTGTAATGTTGTTGTGTTCTGTATGCAGATCCAATTTTAATTATGCAAACTTATATTCAAGTATACATTATATATTCAAGTGCATTTTTCTTGTTGCAAGAACCAAGTAACAAACCTAATCTGAATAAATGTCCTATTAAGTAAACACAGTCCCAAAGTAATATTCAACATTTTATTAAACTTATCATCATATTTAGGTTTCAGTAAAATTATTATTATTATTACTATTATTATTATTATTATTATTATATCACAAAAATTATTAATTCTTCAGATATGTGACTTGATGATTATTAAACACAGTTGATGATTATTAGTCACATTTGAAAAAAATATTCAAATGGAGCCAAAAGCTATAAAAATTCAATTTCTCTGCCTGATCAGGACTGTGCACGATTCAGACTGCATGGTGATTGTAACCGTTGCAACATAATTGATGATAACAGGCCTTTTTTATTCTTTTTTTATGGTGTTATTTTCTGGCTCAATTACTACTTACGCAACCAAACTGTGCCTGCTCTCCTGAGACAATTATAAGTATTATAAAGGTTTTGCACAGTGGCATATTAATCATTTAGGGCACCAAAAAGGGCACCATTCATTTTGAGGTCTGACTATTGAAGAACAGGGTAAAAGGGGTTAACAAAATATGAAGAGAAACAGATGGACAGTTTGTAATTGTAGAACTACAAAGTGCACCTAATTAGTAACTGGACCCTATAAAATAGACAGTGAATGCAGAAACAAGGAGGTGTACTTAATGAAGTGGCTGGTTGGTGTATATATACACAACACCAAAAATAGTTGGGACTGTAGGTAAAATGCAAATCAAAACAGTGAAGAAAGCAACGATTCTTAAATTTACTTTGACCTGTTATTAAATGAAAACAGTATAGAAACAAATTATTTAATGTTTTGTCTTTTGAGTGTCTAAAACACTGTAAATTGGTCTAAAAATACATCTTCAACAGGTGGTGCAATCATGTTTAGGTATAAAAGGAGCATTCAAGAAAAGCAGAGTTCTTTATGACAGAGGATGGGTCAAGGCCCACCCCTTCGCCCAAAAATGTGTTAACAGTTTTAGAACACTGGGACTCATTCACCAACCGTTCTTCAAACCCACTTATGCAGTTTTCATGAAGATTCTGACATTCATCAAGGCTTTCTAATTTTGGATTTGTTCTTAGATAAGAACAAAATCTGCACACACTCAACAGCACAAAAGTGCAAACAATTCTGTGGTTTAAGAACACGTCAAAAATCTGATGTAGATTTTTTTATGTTCTAGTGAGCTAAAGCGCTAGGATATCTGAGATGGACTGATACAAAGTGTGTTGTTGTCTGACAAGTCCACCTTCCTTATTTTTTTTATTTATTTATTTTTTATTTTTTTTAAATAATGGATGTTGTGTTCTCTTGGCCAAAAAGGAAAAGCACCATCCCTACTGTTACCAACGCAAAGTTCAAAAACCTGTGTCTGTCATGGTGTGGGGGTGTATTAGTGCCAGTGGCAAGAATGACTTCTAATTCACATCCGTGAATTAGAATCACTTTATTTCACCAAGTAAGATACTGTCATGTGCAACTCCCAAACTGGCCACCAGAGGTCATCCTCTCCTGGATTCTAACTGTCACTCATCCACACCTGTTCTCAATCTCCATTCATCAACTCCCCTATAAATACTCACTCTATTGCCACTCTTTGTGAAGCATTGTTAGTGTGTTGCTGCAATCCTGAGTCTTTTCTCTGTAACTTTTTGTCTTTGAGGTTTATTGATCTTGGCTAACCTTTTTTGACTCTGATTTTTGGGCTTTGTCTTGGATTTTTCTGTCTTGGATCCGTTATATGTAATTTTGGCCTCTGACCTTCTGCTCTGCCCAACTCTGCTTTTGGACTGTGTTTTTGTACCACTGTCTGTCACAACAAAGCCTGCTTATGGATCCTACCAACCAACCTAGCCCTGCATTCTTACAGTTACACATACATGCATGCGCAGGTGAGACATGCAATCAATGACGAACAGCTGTTTTAATCAAAGTAATGCCAAAATCTTCAACCATGTGTAGTGATAGGAGTAATTTAACCTACTTTTGCACTCGTTAAAAAAGGGCTCAAAGTAAAAAGTTTACTTCAGTGTCAGTTCTGGGCCGCAAGTTCAGCTATAGTCAGGGAGTCAGCTTGCCCAGAAGGTATAAAATACCATCCATACAAAGGCTAGCTTGCAATAGATGGCTCATTTATTGATTCATTTAAAAACAGGGTAAATGATGCATTAAATTATATGTTAGATTGATGGATCAGATACATGTCTTTATCCACAAAAATACTGTAAAATTGAGTGGTGAATTAATGAAGCTGATAACCAAATGGGGAACAGATATGAGGGAGTCACCTGATCTGAATTTACTAAGAGGAACAAAAACCCTGCAGAGAACTAACCAGGCACCAAACTGAGCATATGTGAGAAGTGCTTTGCCTTACTTGCTCAGCGAGTGGTCAGTTGGAAACACCGTCCTTGGTGTGGGCTTGGAGTATCTGCTCATATGGCACTTTGGGAGGTCACTCCTACCCTTTACGCAGTGAAAGCAAATGTGAGACAGCACAACACAACCTGCTTATTTCCTGTGGTGGTCAAATGGGAAGGACACCCTCCTTTTAGCTGCCTCTGAAAGAAGCTGCAGTAGACATGGTTTCAGCAGATTCTGAGAGGACCATTTTAGACTCACTCTGCTCCACAGGCAAACTTCTCTGAAGTGTGAATACCAGTTTGTTTCCACTCCCTCTCTCTCTCACTGTCCAGACAGAAGGTTCTGCACCTGAATTACCTCTGGCCAAACAATAAAAATTCTTAACTCTATCAACTTGTGATAGAGTATAGAGCAAAATATGTTGAGTACTTTCAACAAAAACAGGCAACTTCAGCTTCACAGATCTGGAAAAGAAACGCTCAGTCTCTTTGTTCTTAACTTCTTGACTTTCTCTGAAGTTCTCTTGACTTTTTCCAAACTTCTTTTTGTACTCTTCCTTCTGAACCAAGTAAAACTCTGGATTCTAAGTTGAAATCTGCCTGAAGCAACTCTTTTGGGTGGAGACAGAACAGGGATACAGAGGTTCTCGTGCATCATGTTAATGAATATTTAATTTCTTGGTTCAACTGCGTCAAGTTTTGTCAGTGACACAGTCTCTCCTAAATTCACCATAAAGTACTCAAACTAAATTTTTTATTCTTTGATTTTTGAATCTGGTCTATATAAAACATAAGAACATAAAAAATAAAGGACATTATGGACATGCAATTTCCCATAATCATACTACTAAGGTTTGAATCATCTCATATCCTCTTGTTCAAATACGTTGTATTTCAAATACACATTCATCAGAAGTTATTACACAATATTATGTAAATTAGTCATTACTTGACCACCATATCATGACACTAAGAATACAAGTATTAATACTGATATGAAAAAAAGAAGAAAAGAAGAAAAGAATTAAATCTTCTTAATGAGCAGGAAAAAAATATAATTTGAAGTTATATGAGACTAACTAGCCCTTAGTTGAGCTCCTGACCCAATTTCTAATTGGGAACAAATAAACCCAATGACCAGCACAGCGTCAAACCATTCAGTAGTTGATATCCAACAAAATATGAGTTATCTGGAATGACAGTGGGTTAGTTCGTAAAATTTTTGGACATGCAACACTTCCCAATCCAGTCACTGGGTGGCACTGAGGATCCTTGACAGAAAGTGTCCCTCTTATGAATCCATGTCTCAGCTTCTGAATGCCATACAGATCCTTGTATTTAGTAGCAGTTAGTAGTTTCAGAAGGGAGATTTTCCTTACATTTTTAGAGAGCCTTGAGAAGCTTACTTAATAAAAGGGAAAAGCCTGTAAATTTACTTGCTTTAATTAATTTCAGCTTTATTGTCATTATGCAAATACAGGATTGTACAGTATAACAAAACACTGAATGGCTACTTCTCTGTGCCGTGATTAACAAAATAGACAAAGACAACAGTGCAAAGACAAAAGGTGCATAGACAGTGTGTACAGATATGTGTATGAGCAGTAACTGTAGGTAAGAAGGCAGAAGTAGAATTTACATCACAAACTATAGTTATAATACTATATAAATAAACTATGATAAATATGTAGACTTGTGCATTTTATAGCTTAGGTGTTTATAGTGTGTATTAACTGGAACATAAATGGTCATAAAGATCGGTGTGGTGTCAGTCTTTAATCCTTTGATGGTCTGGTATGCTAGACTCTCTGATGAAGTCCTCCTAAAACAATGTGACAAACAACACTGTGGAGAGTGTGTTTGTGTGTGTGGGGGGTGATGAACAAGAGGTCAGCACTTAAAGTGTAGAGGCTTTTACTGAGCACAGGGGAAGATCTCTGTTGTTTGAGCAGCAACAACTTGACTGTTGCTCATCTCTTTGGATTTTTAGACTCTTTTAAAACTAGGCTGTTATGCCTGCTCTGGGCTTAGATCATGCTTAATTTTAATTCATTAATTTTAAGTCTTTGACTATTACTGGAGCTGGTTTGATAACAGTCAGCTTAATCAGAACTGTCTTCACTGTCACTAGAAGAAGATTCTGGTAGACTGCTCCTCTGTTCCACACCTGAAATCTGAAAAGACAGGGTACAGTTTCTGTTCCTTTCTATTAGCCTAGTTCAGCAACTAATTTTTCTCTTTATAAAGCAATGCAGCTTCAGCCTGGAGGACTGATAAGAGGCAGATTTGTAATGGAGCATTACTTTGTTGATTACATCATGTTTCATAAAGAATTTCTTCAAACACAATTTATTTAACATTTGCTTTAAGTCATCTTCAAATTAGCACTCAGACTAGTCAAATGATCAACCTAAGAAGAAAAAGAAAATAACTTAAAAAGAGAAGAAAAAGAAAATTAAACAGGTGAAAGATTAAATTTCTCATGGTTGTGCTGTTTTCAATTGAATATACAAATCAAAAAGGATTTGCAAAATGCTGCTTTCAGTTTTCATTTACATTTTGCTTATTTTGGGTTTGTATAGATTATATCTCTTTATGGGATTTAATTTTATGTTGACAACTGCACCAAGAGATATTGCTTGTACACCTGTGACAAAGCAGATAAAGATTTTGATTCTGTTTCTAAAGCATCAGTCATTGAATGGCTGCTTTTTACTACAGTTTCCAGCCCTTGTGCTCTTGGGCAAGACCTCCTTTTGCCCCAGGTGGTATTGCTATAGAGCCGATATGGGACATAACATTGTTATGGTTTTTCCACTAGTTTATCTAGGTTTTCCTTCAGGTTGTCATCTGTCTGTATGTCCTAGTATTTGCTATTTTTGTTGAAGTTTATTACCCAAGATATTTAAGGTCAAGAATTTCTACTAAATACATTTTTTGTCAATAATTTTATATTAGTCACCTTTAATCATCACTGTAAAATGTTCTCTTTTCTCCCTTGGTAATATTTCAGGAGTCAGGCTGGTTGGAGGTTCTCGCTGCTCTGGGAGAGTGGAGGTTCTTCATGGAGAGTCCTGGTCCACAGTGTGTGACGCTGACTTTGACCAGCAGGATGCAGAGGTTGTGTGTCGAGAGCTGGGCTGTGGGCTTCCTGTGGAGGTGCTGGAGGCAGCTGCTTTTGGCAGAGGGGAGGGTCAGGTGTGGTCAGAGGAGCTTCAGTGTAGAGGCAACGAATCTCAGATTCACTTCTGTCCAACATCATCTTCACTCAAACACAGCTGCTCCCATGATAATGATGTGGGACTGGTGTGTGCTGGTAAGAACTGCATTCACAATTAATCTATATAAATAATACTTTATTTCTTTATTTTTTCTACAAGCAGTTTTTCTTTGCATTATTTAAAAGTGATACTGCAGCAATGAGGAGCTGTCTTTAATGTTTCATGTGTCTCTCTCTCTCTCTCTCTCCCTCTCTCCCTCCCTCCCTCCCTCCCTCTCTCTCTCTCTCCCCCTCCCCCCCCCCCCCCCTCCCTCTCTCTCTCTCTCTCTCTCTCTCTCTCTCTCTCTCTCTCTCTCTCTCTCTCTCTCTCTCTCTCTCTTTCTCTTTCTCTGTTGCACAGTCAGTGTGAGGTTGGTGGATGGTGGCAGTCGCTGTGCTGGGAGAGTGGAGGTTCTTCATAGAAGACAGTGGGGAACAGTGTGTAGTCATGGTTGGGATATAAGAGATGCTGCAGTGGTGTGTAGAGAGCTGCGCTGTGGAGAGGCTGTAGATGCACTGAGTGATGGTCACTTTGGACCAGGATCAGGACCAATCTGGATGGATAATGTTCACTGTAGTGGATCAGAGTCTACACTGAAGAACTGTTCATCATTAGAATCAAGTAAACATGACTGTGATCATTCCACAGATGCTGGAGTCATCTGCTCAGGTAAACTATATTCACATATTAGAAATAAGCCAACTACGGGAAGATTTTAAATGATCAAATTCACATTTTCTACCTATTAAACTTTGTTACTATAGTTATTAATCACTCTTACTTATTACACACTTGTTTTTTATATATATTTTATTACAGAAAAGCATTGCAGTATTGTTTGCAATGATGAGAGTAATGACCAATACAGAAACAGCAAATCACAAGGTGCAACTGTAGCCGCTACACACAGTACAGGCCAGTGAAAGAAGGTTACTTGGAAATGCTTCAATCAAAGTTTCAGTGAACTCACATTATTGAGCAGAATTGGAAAGCAGATCATCCCAGTTAAATAGTCCAAGTACAGGCAGCAGCAGAAGGAGACAGTCACATTGCTCACCTCCCAAGGGTCCACCAACCGGAAATGGTGCATAACACATGAATACATGAATACAAAAATAGTCTCCCTCTTTTGTCGGCTTGTCTTTGATGCCCCTTCTCTAAGGGAAACTCAATGTTACTGCTGCTAGGCACCACAGCAGATGGTTGGCTCATGGTCAACTCTCAGGGTGAAAAAGGGGCTAAGCAGTCCAGGTGAGCCATTACTGTGTACTGTCCCACCCAAACTCACACTCAACAAACTACTAAATAGTGCCTACTCACCAGCAGCAGGTGTCATATTGTGGAACACGTCATTCAAACATATGCAGTCCTGATCATCTGAAAGGTGGTGATTTTTTGTTACAATTTCGAAGACAAAAAGTTTTGAATAAAACTATCCATACAGACAACAAGTACGTACAATGTAAAAAACCTTTCGCAAGTGGCTTTAATGTAAATTTATCTTATATTTATTTTAATGATGTCTTACCATAAATACATTTAGTGTAAAGATCAGCAAGTAGGCTTTTCAACTTATCTGCTGATAGTTAGCTGTTGAGTCAAGTCCTCAGCATATAACACCACACAGACTATTTCCACTGTTCGCTCTTCTGAAATTCGCAAGCGAGGAAAACTACAAGCACACTCACGCGCATAAAGAGAACTACTAACGTGAGGAAAAGCACCCCTGCAGAAGGAGAAGCGCTCGCGCGCGAGGAAATCAACCTGACACTCAGCTGTTTTTTCTGCTTGCTATTGAGCTTCTGCTCGCGCAAGAGTTTAATTCATTTTTGACAGTTGTGGGCGGTCCCAGCATATTATTTGTTATTACTGATTTCTGGAACTATGTTATGATTGGCGGGCTGTCAGTTGCTGCTGCATATAAAACCCAGGAACAGGACTTTTACTTTAGAAGATGTCCTTCAGAGTCCACCAGTACAATGGCGTTAGCTGAAGCGCTGGCTATGATTACTTTATTCTGTCTTTGTGAATGTTCAGTAATCATGATTAATCACTCTCAGCCAGTCTGAAACCATTTTATGACATTTTTCTTACATTATTCTAACATTATATTACATTATAACTAATACAATGAATATTGTAATTTTTTTAAAGGGCATGTAAAAATGTGAAATTGTTTAACCTATGAAATAAAAGTTTGAAACTTTTATTGAAAATTTGCATAAGAAGCTACAAATAAGAAGCCAGTTTCAGCTCGGTCGACAGCTGTGTTTAAGTAACTACTATGTTTCTCCCGAGCTCAACAGAAAATCTAGTCTAATTTCTAACTGAACAGATAAACTATTTTACCCCATTTTTTCAGGAGTGACATGAATAGCCTAACCTCCATATGTAGCCATATTACTGCCACTTACTCAAAAGCACAAATTGTTGTGTGTGTGTGTGTGTGTGTGTGTGTGTGTGTGTGTGTGTAATAAAAAATATTATGTGATTTTTACCTTTAAAATGACCATGATATTTTGTATAAAACCTTTCTTGTTTGAGACTATATAGTAACCATGAAACAATGGGATAAACCACGTTGGGCCTGTCAAACTCACATTAACCTGAAAGGAGTTCAGAAAATAATACGATTTGGTTTCAGACTGGCTGAGAGTGATTAATTATGATTACTGAACATTAACAAAGACAAAGTAAACACAGGCAGTGCTTCGGCTAACGCCATTGTACTGGCGGACTCTGAAGGTCGTCTTCTAGAGTGAAAGTCCTGTTCCTGGTTTTTTATATGCAGCAACTGACAGCCAGCCAATCACAGAACAGTTCCAGAAATCATTAATAACCAATCCTACGTCGGGACCCGCCCGCAACTGTCAAAAACGAATTAAACTCTTGTGTGAGCAGAAGCTCAGCTTAAAAAGAGTGTCGGGCTAATTTTCCTTGTGCGCCTTTTATTTAAAAAAAAAAACATATTTTACATTTTTATTGCTTATTTTGATCTTTCTTTCAAAATATTAACCAAAATCTAACCCTCTTTTGAAGTACAATGATTGAAAAAAAGAACACCTAAATCTTTCAGGAAATAAATATTTTTTCTCAAATATGTTTGTGCCACAATTATTGGCGCCCCCTCACTTAATATTTTGTGCAGCTCTTACTCTTCTCCTATAATGCTTAATGAAACTGGAGAACACATGGCAAGTAATCTGAGACCATTCCTCCATAGAGAGCCTCTCTAGATCCTTCAGATTCTGAGGTCCACACTGTGGACTCTCCTTCTCAGCTCATTCCACAGGTTGTCTATGGGGTTTAGGTAAGGGGACTGGGGTGGCCATGGCAAAACCTTAATTCTGTGGTCAGTGAGCTATTGTTGTGTTGTTTTTGGACCAATGTGCTGCTGAAAGATCCAAACTATGGCCCAGTTGGCTGAAGCAGTCAGGTTTTGATTTTTTTTCTGCTGATACCTGTGATACCATGTATTTGAATAAATTGTCCAGGGCCTGCCCCACAACATCACAGATCCACCGCCATTCTTCACAGTGGCGATCGGGTACTTTTCTCCATAGCTGTCTTCATGTACACACCAAATTCACCTCTGGTGTTTGTTGCCAAAAACTTCTACTTTGGTCTCATCTGACCATAGAACACAGTCTCACTGAAAGTTCCAGTGATGTTTGACAAGCTGTAGGAGTTTGAGTTTGTTGGTCCTGAGCACAGGCTTTCTTTTGGTAAGCCCCCCCAAACAACTTGTGGTTATATAGGTGGTGTTTGCTTGTAGTTTGGGAGACATTCTGACCCAAAGACCTAACTAATTTCTGCAAATCCCCATCTGTGATCCTTGGAGATTCTTTGTCCACTCATTCTCCTCACTGTGTGGGGTTCAGTGTAGACATACGTCCTCTTCCTGGCAGATTCTTAACATCTCCAGTTTATTAAGCTTCTTGATTTTTGTTCTGATAGTGGAAATGGGCTTTTTCAACTGTTTAGCTATTTTCTTGTAACTAACTGTTTTGTGCAGCTCAACAACCCTTTATCATATACCATTGCTGTTTTCTCTGGTCTTTCGCATAATGATGGATGACTGAGGGGAATTTGGTCTGTGTTTCATCACATATATATTCCCCAGTGAATAAGGAGTCATAGCTGATGATTTAAGTGCAGGGTTGGTATAGCTACTGAACAATTAGTAGTACTTTGTAGCTACTTTCCCAAAATGTGTAGCTAGCTACAATTTAGCTACTTTTCCAGAAAAAGTAGTGCGCTACTTTTTAGCTACTTTCAAAGTGTAACTGTCAGAATGTTTGTGAATCTCCACCTGACACACCAAACAAGCCCAACTGACAATGCGAACAAGACACTGCATTTAATCCTGTGCCACAAAGAAACGTACAGTTGAAAAGCTGCAAATATACAAAAAGATCACCAAAAAGTGTAACCAACAATCAAACTTACACTACCAAAGGCGTGATATCCAACAAAAATGTAGATTAAGTAAAGGCAAAGTCAATCATTCCAGGTTTTTCCTATCAAAAATGAACAAAAATAACCGAATACAAACCAAACAATTTTGTGCAAAGCATTGTCAACTGATGAAATAAAACTTCTCCAATTTAAACTTTTCAGCATGATCTGTACAGACATGACTTTCAGTCCTTTATTAAACTTCAGCAACACTTTCTCATCAGTGACCCTGGCTCTGTTTGGGGTGAGAATCAGGCCTGAATAATCTCTCCACTGCTGCAGAGTTGTTGCAGTTCCACAGCAGAACTAGATTTTTAGGTAAAATAACATAATCCTCCTTTACTGTAAAATCGTTATAACACACAGTTCCAACAGTTTTCACAATAAATGGTCTGGAAATGGAAAGGCAAAGAGAAAGATTTAATACGGACATCCATAATTTGGAAACGAATGGACTTATTTGCATTTATAATCACTCAGCTGGTTTCCTGATACGTTTAATCTGAACACAACTCATGAAGCTGAAGTTGCTTCTCTTTTGCCAGCTTCTTGTTTGAATTGTCCCGTTCCACCTTAAATGGCGCAGCAGTACAATCTGGCGCCTCAGGGACAATTTTGAACGAGAAGCTGGAGAATGTGAAGCTGAATTCAGCCTTGTAAAAAGTCGAACACTGAAAGACATTTTACAAGAAACTCGCGGAGAAGTTTCCTGAGATGCGATAAAAGCAGCTATAGCTGAGCTAAAGCTTAAAGCAGAGCAGAGTAAATCTGCATTTGCGTTTGTTATATTTTTAGTCTGTACTATCAGCACATACTGAGACATACTTACAGCCAAGATGGTAAAACAGACATAAAATGTTGTGCCTCCCAGGTGGTTTCATTTTTGTTGAAAGGACAAAATGGCTCTTAACATTTCGGTTGCCGACCCCTGAGCTAAGCCTTCTAGTAAGGGGTGATCAGCAGTTTGCTTGAACTCTCCATGGCTCAATCAGATTTGCACAGTTGCCACTTGTCCAGTTAACGACCGCATTCTATGGTTCAGATTTTGCGCAGATTGACTGGTGCCTGTAGCGAAATTGTAGCGAAAATTATTGTTATAGCTACACAAAAATTTTAGGTGCTACAGCTATTAGCTACATTTCATAAAACTGTAGCGGCTACAGCTGTTAGCTACAAATATTTGTAGTTAGCTACAAAAAGTAGCATGCTACTTAGCTACTCTCCCATCCCTATTTAAGTGTACCTAATCACTCATGTGAACTTAAAAACATAAAATATTTTTTTTATTATTAATTTTTATTTCAGTTATTACACCTGAAATAAAGGTTAGATTTAGCTAATGTTTTGAATGAAAGATCAGAAAGAATAAATAATAAAAAATATATATATTTAACAGGTTGGTTTGCTCACGATTAGCAGGGATGCCAATATTTGTAAGGGGAACTATATGTAATGTATGTATTACAATAGCTAAGGTCAGTTGATATTGTTAAAGTGGGATAAGATGACATAAGGAGAAACACTTTCATAGACTGGATATATAGCAACAATTCTCTTCAATCAGCTTGAAAGCTTGAACAATATCAGCAGAGCTGAACAGAACATGAACAGTCAGAGTTTTCCAGTAGATAGCCCAGTACACATTAGGATTAATAATTAAGAGCCCAGAGCCAAACATGCATTAAGGCACCACACTGCTCCCTCAAAAGGGTCAGCTCATCCCACTACAAAGCTACACAACAAAACAACATGAGTGAACTATTCCACCAGCTCATCACTGTGACACGTCAACAGAATCCAGACGCTTGCAGAGAAAAAGGGCTAAAGTTGTTTTAATAGAGTTAGGCAAAGGCTTGGTCAAAAAACAGGCGTGGGTCAAATCCAAAAGACAAAGGCAAAACACAACGATGATCATATCACCATGCGAACAAACACCAAGGGGCTAGACAACAGAATAAGTCGAAAAAACAGGCAGAAAGGTCAAAAACAGTGATCAAAATGACAAGCAAAAGTACAGAAGGGGATAGGCAAAAAGGCAGAGTCAAGTAAACGAAGAAAGGGTCAAATACACGGCAAACTATAGATCATACAAAAACGCTCAGCAAGTTCAAAACGAAACAATACCTCGCACTGAACCTCACTAAAGCCCGGGCTTAAAAACTATCCTACCTAGATCATATGACATAAGACTCAGGTGCAAACAGTTAGTACTCTGGGGAGCGTAAGCGCTGATAGGAGCGCGATAGTCTGTCCGAAGTCATGTGATCCCCCACGGTACTGTGGGTAGTCCATTAAGGTCTCCGAGTCAGAAGGAAGTTGTTCAGTCATGTGATCTTGCTGAGGGTTTTGGGAAATGAAGTCCATAGCGTCTTGTGATGCTGGTGAATCCGTGACAGTACCCCCCCCGAAGGTGGGCCTTGGAACGAGGACGACCTGGACGACCACCACGCACCCCACCGGATCTCGGAACAGATGCAGACCAGGAACTGCCTCGGTGCTGAACCCGCGGTTCCACCTCCTGGGAATTCTGCAGACGGGGCGGCAGAGAGCTGGTGAACTGCTTATGCGGTCGACCCCTGGGATGAGGAGCTGGCTTAGCTGGGAATCGACTGTGGAAATCGGCAATGAGCGCAGGGTCAAGCACATCCTGAGCTGATACCCACGACTGCTCCTCTGGACCATACCCCTCCCAATCCACCAGGTATTGAAGGAGCCCACCCCGTCTTCGAGAGTCCAGCAACCTACGGACAGCGTAGACCGGTGCGCCATCTATCTGCTCCGGTGGTGGGGGTGTGCCATCCGGTATCGCCTCGTCCAACAGGTTTTAAAAGAGAAACATGAAAAGAACGTGAGACTCAGAATCGTGGGGATAATTCTAATCTATAAGTCACATCATTAACCCTCTTGACAATATTAAAGGGCCCTGTGTATTTAGGCTGAAGTTTTTTGCAACTTCCCTCTGAACTACGGAAGTCCTTAGTGGCTAACCACACTTGATCTCCTGGCTGAAACGTTGGGGTTGGACCCCGGCGACGATCTGCTTGTTCCTTGGTCCGCTGCAGTGCGTGCTTGATGTGTTGATGGGTCTCCTCCCATACCTGTTCACTCCTGCTCATCCACTGGTCCACTGCTGGTACGTCCGTGTGGGCTCCTGTCCAGGAGGGTGGTTGATAGCCTAGGACACACTGGAAAGGAGTCACGCCGGTTGCAGAACAGGTCAATGAGTTTTGAGCGATCTCTGCCCATATCAAATATTGAGCCCAATCCGTGGGATTTTCATAACAAAATATCCTCAAGAATTTCCCCAGTTCTTGATTTACCCGCTTACATTGTCTGTTCGATTGTGGGTGGTAACCAGATGAAAGGCTAATGGAAACTCCTATCTGCTCAAAGAAGGCGGCCCATACCTGAGACGTGAATTGGGGACCCCTAAATGCGACTGAAACTATGTCCTCTGGTATGCCAAAACTGCGAAATACATGCTGGAACAAACTCTGGGCGGTCTGAAATGCACTGGGAATGGCAGAAAAAGGGATAAATCTTACTCCTCTGGAAAATCGATCTACTACTGTCAAGATGGTAGTATACCCTTGCGAAAGGGGTAAATCAGTGACGAAATCGACCGCTATGTGTGATCAGCGTCTATTAGGCACTGGTAGAGGCATTAGCTTTCCGGCAGGGAGTGTCTTTGGGGTTTTGCAATGGGAACATGTCGAACAGGATGAAACAAAGAAATGAATGTCTTTAAGCATTGATTCCCACCAATACCGCTGCGCTAAAAGTTTATGGGTTCGGGTTTGTCCTGGGTGTCCAGATGTGAGAGACAAGTGAGCCCAGGTGATGAGCTGTGTGCGGAAGGCCTGAGGAACATGCAGTTTATCAGGAGGGCACTGACTGGGGATTTCATGGTTCCAGAGAGCTTTTTCAATGTCTTCATCAATCTGCCATCTAATGGAGGAGATGGTGATTTCTGGCGGGAGAATGGTCTTATAGGTGTCTTTTTCTAGGGTGAACTTCTGTCCTTCGTGAATTCATGATAACGCATCCGCCTTGGTGTTATGAGAACCGGGTCTATAAGTAATGTTGAAATGGAATATGGCAAAAAAAGGGACCATCTGGCTTGTTCTGCATTGATTCTTTTCGCTGGATGGAGATATTCTAGATTCTTGTGGTCTGTTAAAACAGTGATCGGAAAATTGGCCCCCTCTAGCCAATGACGCCATTCTTCCAAGGCTAGTTTAACTGCTAAGAGTTCACAATCTCCTATGCCATAGTTTCTCTCTCTGCGGCAGACAACTTATGCGAATAAAAGGCTACAGGGTGTAGTTTTTGAGGTAAGCCAGTTCTTTGAGACAGTACAGCCCCTACTCCAGTCTCTGATGCATCTACTTCTACGATAAAGGGCTGTTCAGGATCAGGGTGTTTTAGTATGGGGGCTGTGGTGAACGCTTCTTTGAGTTTCTGGAACGCACATTCTGCGGAGTCTGTCCAAGTGATCTTTTTGGGACTACCCTTTAAGAGGGATGTGAGCAGGGAAGCAATGGTGCTAAAGTTTCTTATAAAACAACGATAGAAGTTCGCAAACCCTAAAAACCTCTGAATTTCCTTCACTGAGGTGAGAGTAGGCCACTAAACCACCGCATCCACCTTGTGGTCATCCATTGTAACTCCTTGGGGGCTAATGAAGTACCCTAGGAAAGAGACTGACTGCAGATGAAATTCACACTTCTCTGCTTTCAAAAATAAATTATTCTCTAGGAGTTTCTGAAGGACTAAACGAACATGTGTCACATAGGTCTCTTTGTCAGGTGAGTAAACGAGAATGTCATCCAAGTATGCTATAACAAAATGTCCTAACATATCTCTGGGAACGTCGTTAATGAACGCTTGGAACACTGAGGGGGCGATAGAGAGTCCGAAAGGCATCACCTGGTATTGGTAGTGCCCCCTGGTGGTCAAAAAGGCCATTTTCCACTCATCACCTTCCCGCACTCGGATCAAGTGAAGAACTTGGCCCCCTTAAGTTGTTCCAATGCTACAGGGACCAAGGGAAGAGGATAGGGGTAGGCTTTTGAAATCTGCTTGAGGGCCTGATAATCTATACAGGGACGGAGTCCTCCATCTTTCTTTTTAATGAAAAAGAAACTAGAGGCGATGGGGGACGTCGAGGGCCTGATGAAACCCTGGTCAAGGGCTTCCTGAATGTAGATGTCAAGGGCCTTTTGTTCCTCCTGTGTTAAGGGGTAAATTCGGGCTTTGGGGAACACGGGATTCTCTACCAGTTCTATTGCACAGTCATATGATCTATGAGGGGGCAATTTGGTGGCATTTTTCTTGTTGAAAACGTCCTTTAAATCATTATACTCAGAGGGAATCTCAACCATAGTGTCAGCGTTGGGGCTTTCTATTGATGTGGACATAATGGCGATGGAAGGAGTGGTGATACAAGAATGGATACAAAAATCTGACCATTTGGTAATAGTATGTTCGGGCCATGAGATGACAGGGTTATGTTTCTCTAACCATGGAAGTCCTAAAATTATTTCGAATTCAGATTGCTCTAAGACTAGAAGGGCCAAAGTCTCCTTATGGAGTGCACTGATTTGTAACCCCAGAGGCGTCGTGACTTTGGCGATGGTGCCCAAACCCACTGGTCCTCCATCCAATGCGGCCACTTTCAGATGCATCTTGAGCGGCTTCACAGGTATCTGCAGCTGTTCTACGTGGCTGGAGTGAATGAAGTTTCCTTCGGCGCCCAAGTCAGTCCGAGCTGAAATTACAAGAGAATGTGGATGACAGTATATAGTTGCTGGCAACATTAAAGACTTAGAAACCAACCCCCATGTGGGCACACTCACCACACTAGCACGTGAAGTGAACTCCACGTGCTGTCCAGGGGTCGGGGCTTTGCTTTTTTGTGGCCGGGTTCGGCACTTGCAAACTTGATGTCCCGCCTTGCCACAATATAAACAAAGATGGTTCTACAATCTGTGCTGCCTTTCTTCTGGAGATAATCGCGAAGAGTCACACTGCATAGGTTCTGTGGTCTCTGTGTTCTCCAGCAGAACCCGCCCCCGAGGATTTCCCCTTCTCTGATCTCAAGCGATCTTAGATCTCGGACGAGAATGCAATAGATGATCCAATTTAATAGCTAGAGTGATGAGTTGGTCTAATGACAAATCGTCATCTTTACTAGCTAGTTCGTTAAGGATTTCAGTATTTAAACCTTGTCGAAAGATCACCAAGAGCGCTGCCTCATTCCACCCGCTGCTCGCAGTGAGAGTTCGAAATTCCAGCGAGTACTTGACCACAGAGCGCGTTCCCTGGCGCAGCTTACACAACAATTCCCCGCTGGCTTTCCCTTCATAAGGATGATCAAAAACAGTCTTAAACTGCGTAATGAATTGAGCATAGGTCAAGCGATGAATCATATTCCAGCTAGCAGTAGCCCATTCTAATGCTTTCCCAGCTAATCTGGAGACAACAAAAGATATCTTGGCTTGATCGGAGCTATGGGGGGAATTTTCCAAAAAGACTGAGCATTGTAGCAGAAATCCTCTACATTTTTCCGGGTCTCCCTCGAACTTATCGGGTTTACTAACCAGGAAAACCGCTCCGGAATTTTCAGCTGCCGTGTTGGACTGCACTGGACTTATTGATGGGTCTGTGAAGCTCATACTCGGTAGTTGTCCAGTTAATCCTTTAACACTAACGACCAGTTGGGCCAACTGTTTTTGTTGTTCTACCTGCTGTTGAGCCAGTGACTCTAGAGAGTGCGTCACGCCGGACAGTACCTGCTGGTGTCGACCAGAAGTTGCCCTTGTTCTGTCAGAGCCTTATGCAAGGCTTCCTGTTCCGCCATCTGCATGATAGGCAAGGTGACACATCAATAGAATCCAGACGCTTGCGGAGAAAAAGGGCTAAAGTTGTTTTAATAGAGTTAGGCAAAGGCTTGGTCAAAAAACAGCCATGGGTCAAATCCAAAAGACAAAGGCAAAACACAACGATGATCATATGAAGTCATACAAGTCCATTACAAGTCTATTGTAACGGTTTGGTTACCAGATGCTACCAAACCTTGGTAAAAGACATCGCTTAGCGCTGATAGAGAAGACTCCCTCACAATGTTAAGCTATCCATTTGGGAATGGTAGGCCTTCATAGCTAGTCAGTGAACCACTGTAGCCAACCACTCTCACCTTGGCCTCTGGAGCCCAAACTGACAGTGACCACTGCACAGGTCCAGGGACCTGAAACACTGTGAGCCAGCAGTGGTGTTGACGGTTTTATCAGTGCGAGGCAGAGGGTATGTATATGTTTTGCTGACCACAGTGAGCCACCTGTAGTCCACACAGAATCACAGCTGCCATTCTTCTTTTTGACAAGGACTGGTAGGACTGCCCACTGGCTACAGGAGGGCTCAATGGCACGAACCACAGTGATTTCATGCACCTTCTAAGCAATACGGCAATTATTTTTAAAGCAGTATTTTCCTGCATTATACACCATGTGGCCAAAAGTATGTAGACACCTGACTATCTTGAGCTTGTTGGACATCCTATTCCAAAACCATGTGAATTAATGTAAAGTTGACCTCCTCTTTAAAGCTATAACTGCCTTTACTGATCTGGGAATGTTTTCCACAAGATTTTGGGGTCTGTCTCTAAGAATCTGTGCTCATTCAGTAAAAAGAGAATTTGTGGATCAGGCACTGTTGTTGGACAAAAAGGCCTGGCTTACAATTAACAGTCCAATTAATCCCAAAGGTGTTTGGTACAAGTTCAGGTGTTTTACACCACTCCAGCTGATGCTTGGCATTGTGTGTAGTGATCTTAGGCTGGTGTGGCCATGGAAGCGCATTTCATGAAGTTCTGATGCACAGTTCTTGTACTAATGTTGCTTTCAGAGGCAGTTTTTATCTCTGTAGTGATGCACCGCTCTATAGTGAGTCCTACATGCTTCAGCTCCATTCTGTGAATTTGTGTGGTCTACCACTTCATAATAATAGCACTTACATTTGACCAGGGCAGAAATTTCAAGGACTGAAGGGTAATAAGTACATCTTATGACAGTGCCACATTTAAAGTCACTGGTCTCTTCAGTATAACCTATTCTATTGCCAATATTTGTCTATGGAGAAGAATGCATTGTTATATGGTTTTATACTTTTTAAAATAATTTTTATATCTTTCAGCAATGGGTGTGGCAGAAACCCTGAACTGATGTCAGCATCATTTCGGCCATAGTGTTTATATATGTATAATGTAAACATAAAGGGTCATGGAAAAACAGCTTGCATCCAATACAGTTGTGTCCCAGGAGGGGGAGTGGTGGGGAGGAGCTAAACACCTCGCCCCTCCCAATTATTGTATTCACCTCTGGCTATTAACTATCAGTTACATGCATATTCTGCTTCTGAGGATTCCATTATCTTAGTGACAAAATCAATTACTTTCCATTTGGCCTTTAGCTAGTTTAACTATTTACTTTCTCCAGTACATTTACATAACTCTTACATAACTTAGCCTAGATCCTGGATTCATTAATCACATACATGTTTCTATCATTATTTATGATTTGAGTATGTATTCTTTTAAAAATTATGGGGCTACATTGGTTTGCTGATTTCAACATAACCATAATCTTTTTAACGTATATATAGGGAGCACCTGACAGAATGGATGTTGTTTTCTTACCATTTCAAAGACCCAATGTTGGATTTGTCTGTGGTAAATGTTAACAGCTCAATACAGACACCAGACCTGTGTCATTTGATCTGCTGTGTTGAAGCATGTAGGGATGGGGTGGAGATGGTGTTAGGATGTTGGGAACGGTTGGGTGGGAACAGAAATAATTTTAGAACAATTTTAAATGAATCACAATACAGCAATTTTAGAGATTTATCATCACAAAACAGCTGTCACATTACACATGTACTTCATTTTAAGATTATCATTAAAGTCTTTCGTCTTCAGTGGTCAGAAAACAGAAACTCCCTCACAGTGTCCTTTGAATTCCTGCAATGTTAGATCATGTGATCACCACAGACACTCTGAATATTGTGTAGGGACTTCACTTACATTTAAGTGAATGTTGGCATCAATCATGATTATTCTTTCCTTTTATGCATTTTTTCCATTGTGCTTTTATTGTGTTGCACACACCACTAAAGTTTATGAAAAGCTAAAACAGTTCCAGTAGGAGCTGCTGATTTTGATGAGTGACACTTGTTGAGCCAACACAAATGTATTGGAATTCCTTATAGAGAATACAGAGATTATTGTTTTGATGAGTTGGGAGCAGGAAAGCACTAAAATGTGCAGGGCAGGTGTTCTCCAGGACTAAGGCTGGGAACCACTAAGTTAATCCAATCATGTTATTGGTCATTAATGTCATAGTCATTAATGTGCATTTATTAAAAGGCTGAGTGTAGTACAGTGTATGATTAGTAGGTATTCTATAAGCATGTATTTGAGTACACTGTAGTACGAGTACAGACAAACATGGTCCTGCAAAAATTGTACAGTATTTGTAAATATACTAATTATGTACCAGGACTATATAAACTGATATACTAATTATGTGATTAAAGAGCACTTAGGCAGTACTACAGGAATAATTTTAGAACAATTTTAATGTATTTTTAGAGTTCAGTTTAGCAGCACAGAGTAGTATACTATATAAATTATATCATAAGATTGGCAAAAATAACATAACTAATATACCTAGAATAGATAATCTATGAATATGTATCAAGTACTCATTAGTAGTGATTTAATACAAATTAGTGATTTAAAAATAACTTAACTTCAGTATATAATCAATTAAGCACTACTTAAGTATCCTTTTATCACAAAGGAAAGTCATGTTATAATTTTTCATGTAGTGTAAAATCTATTACCTTGAATAACAACACATTACAGAGGAATTCTCTTTAATTTAAGTATTCTGACATCCTGTTGACATGAGTTTTTTTTACTGTTAGATCTACATTTGATATAAAAATTCTGTCATACTATTAACATCAAATTAGCACAAGGAATATATTTTAAAGCTGTTTGGAAGTGTATGTGTATTTTTACATTTACACGTTCAATATGGCCAGACCTCACATTTATCACTAATACCATGATAATGCTAATTGTCAGGTTCAGACAGAATTCAGATGCTTGCAGACCAAACTGAAATAAAATGGGTTTATTGGAAAAAGGTGTATCCAAAATCAAGGTAAACCAGTCCAAAGTCAAAAGCAAAATCCAGAAAAGAAGGTCAAACCAGAAATACCAACAATACTAAGAGGGCTAGGCAAAAGACAAGGTCAAAAAACAAACAAAGCAATGGTCATACATGGAGAAGCAAACTTACAGACTGGAAGGCTCAGTAAGCCTCTGTAAGCAAAGGCAATACCTCGCAAAGTGTAAACAAGCTAAGGGGGTTTATGTAGTGGAGGTCTAAGTAGAGGTCTAAGAAAAACTATATCCATTTACAAACAGAGAAAGGAGTCATTGCACTAGTTTAAGTGCTGTCTTTATAAACTGCTCTAGAAATGCATTTATGGATCTTGTGCACTACTTGCTGTGTACACTTGCTGTGTTGTACAGTATTAATTACATTAAATCAGACAGTGACAATGTTCTCCTAAAAACATTAGTATAATTCCTAAAATTTAAACTTTTGTACTTTTAGACCTCCTTGAATTATCTTTTCTTGCAATATTTCAGGAGTCAGGCTGGTTGGTGGTTCTCGCTGCTCTGGGAGAGTGGAGGTGCTTCATGGAGAGACCTGGTCCACAGTGTGTGATGCTGACTTTGACCAGCAGGATGCAGAGGTTGTGTGTCGAGAGCTGGGCTGTGGGCTTCCTGTGGAGGTGCGGGGAGCAGCTGCTTTTGGCAGAGGGGAGGGTCAGGTGTGGTCAAAGGAGCTTCAGTGTAGAGGCAACGAATCTCAGATTCACTTTTGCCCAACATCATCTTCACTCAAACTCAGCTGCTCCCATGACAGTGATGTGGCACTAGTTTGTTCTGGTATGTGATTTATTAATTAATTTATTTAATGCATGTAGAGTGGTATCAGATTTAAACACATTAAACACATTTCATGTTGAAACCAAGTTGTATTATGACTCTGATTTGGTCTTGTCATGAATATACTCCTATATTCTCTCTAACTCTTTCTGTCACAGACAGTGTGAGGTTGGTGGATGGTGGCAGTCGCTGTGCTGGGAGAGTGGAAGTTTTTCATAGAGGACAGTGGGGAACAGTGTGTGCTTTTATCTGGCACGTAATTAACGCTGCAGTGGTGTGTAGACAGTTAGACTGTGGGGAGCCACTGAGTGTGGAAATTGCTGCACCAGGATCTGGACCAATCTGGATGAGTCATGTGGACTGCAGTGGATCAGAGTCTACACTGAAAAACTGTGGATCACTGGGTTGGGGCAAACATAGCTGTGTTCATCTTATAGATATTGGAATTCACTGTTCAGGTATGTTTCAATCATTTTTAATACAAAATCCTACTGCTTGAAGAAAAGCTACACAGAAGCTTAAACAACTAAATATCTTACCAAATAATTAATAATGCACAAACATAGGAAGAAATTATTTAGTCCCTAGAAGTAAATGTAAGATAATGCAAATGAAGGGAATTAACTGACTAATATTCAGTAGTTTGGAACATTTGACATACACTGACTGGCCACTTCATCAAGTGCACCTCCTTGTATCTACCCTCATTATTCCTTTTATCAGCTCCACTTACCATATAGGTTCTACAATTATAGACTGTAGTCCATCTGTTTCTCTGTAAACTGCACTGTGTCCACTCACTGTCCACTCTATTAGACACACCTAACTTGTTGTTAACCTGGTAATATTTCCAATAGAAATACTGACACAGATTGTATTGAATTGTGGAAAATGTGTTGCATCACTATTCTCCTCACATCTCCCATTTCCCTTTTCTCCTATCTCATCCTCAGTGAACTTTCATCCCTCCACTCTTTCTTTATCTTGCCCCTTCCCCAATATCCCAATACCCTCTTATGCATCCCAGCCATCCTTATTCAACCTACTGCCTACTTCCTGTGTAGAGCTTTTCATGCAGTAAATTTCCATCTGTGTCTTGCTACTTCCTTCTAAAAGCAGATAAAATATAATGCTGATATTACTTATATGATGATTAACTATGCAAAACAGAAATAGGAATGAATAGAAATTCAAATGAACATTTAAAAGTAGCTTAAAGTAGCATGAAGCATAAAGTCTCATTTAAAACAGAATAAATGCATTTATTACCAATTTTAAAAATTATTTACACAGAATTACACAAGTATTTTATATAATGTTTATCAAAGTCATTATGTGCAGGCATGAGTAATGACACGCATAAAACCCATTAACACATTTTTATACATATTTTTTTTCCATAATCTATAAAAATGAAATTCATTTAAACATCAGGCCCCTAAATACAATAAATACAATAAAGCAAATAACTAACAATAGTGTATAGTGTATTTTTAGTATAATAATTGTCATTATAATGAGACTATTAGTAAACTTATAATAATGACAATTATGGTATCATACATAAAAGATAGAAAAGTAATATTTACAGTAGTCTCTCCTGAGTACTTTCCTTTTCTCAAAAGTTGCCATGGAATGATGTGTCTTACTCAAACGCTAAAAATTAACCTTAAAGAAGTCATAGCTACTTTTTTAATTTATTTGTCATTGAGACATAATTTTCTTAATTTAGAAAAAAATGTTTGAATGAAATAGGATTTGTCACTTTTAAGAAAATATGCAGTAAATGGGTGAAATGGATTTTAGTTTCTGAACAAATGCTGCATGCACAATTTAACAATTCAGAAGACTCAGAAATGAGGAAATACAAAATAAATAGTGCACAAATTCATCAAAAATGTTCACATTATAAGATTACACTTAACAGAGGAAATATGCTCTGATATGAATCCATTAACCTGCTGTGGGAGTTTAGTATCATGAATCTAGTAAATTATTATTCTTATTGCAATATTATTATTGTGACGTTTATACCCATTGAATATTTCAGTTCACTTCAGTCATTCTGTAAGCAGTTATATTCAATATTTAAAATGTGATTTAGAACTAAATTGAGCAAATTAAAGAAACATTAAATTAAACAAGCCTAGCAGCTGTGAAATTTTCTTAAAATGTTTTGGTTGAAGTGTTTAATGGAAACACATGATATGACCTGCTATGTACTAGATGAGTTGATACTGAATGACCCAACTGCAAAATTGGAATATTGCTTTGATTTTAAAAATACAAACTGAAATAAACTCAACATAGACAAGTAAGAAGTCTAAATAATTTCCCTGAATTTAGGGGAAAATCTCTGTCCCCTGCCTCTTCCCTATTCTCTGCACACTCCTCTCCCCCTTACCATATCACTACCCCATACTTTCACTACTACTCAGATTTCTATTAATACAAACATAATTCTTGTTATATGTAATATTTTTCATGCAAACATTTACATAATGAACAACTGTGCCAGTGTGAATGTGGAATGAACATTGCCGACTGACAAAAATATAACCTATGATTTGCATTTCATAGTTGAATAAGGACTGCGTCTATGCGATGTTGTGTGTCCAATGTTTTGCTAATTGTGCTCTATCAACTCTTTCCAGACACATTAATGTAGGGTTTTGAGGCAGTATTTTGAAACTGAGTTCAGACTTTTGGGAAGTGCAATTGACAAAAATGGTAACATTCAAGCCCAATTTTGAACAAACATGGAAATGAAAATTTCCCTCCCTCCTGATAACTTCTGATCAAACTGACTGACAACATAAAATCAAAACCTCAAGTTACACAGATATGAGTCACATGACAATTACAATGTATAACTATTGCTAGGAACAGTTTTTCCTAAAAATAAATGAAATAATTGTTCATTACTGCCCTTGTTTTTTGGCACATGAAGTCAATGCCTATTTAGAATCTGAATATCCACTATTTCAAAATCTACTGGGCACAACCTGTAAACTTTAAGTAGATTTGTGTGGAACAAAAACTGTGTAAGCAACTATCTCCTTGTGAACTTCTAACTTTTGTGTGTGTTATGCACATTTGTTTTGTGGTTACATCACACACAGGTCACAGAAAGTCCAGGCTTACAGGTGGTCCTCATCAGTGCTCTGGGAGAGTGGAGGTGCTTCATGGAGAGACCTGGTCCACGGTGTGTGATGCTAACTTTGACCAGCAGGATGCAGAGGTTGTGTGTCGAGAGCTGGGCTGTGGGCTTCCTGTGGAGGTGCTGGGAGCAGCTGCTTTTGGCAGAGGGGAGGGTCAGGTGTGGTCAGAGGAGCTTCAGTGCAGAGGAAATGAATTTGAGATTACCTTTTGTCCAATATCATCTTCTCTTAGACTCAACTGCACCCATGACAGTGATGTGGGACTAATATGTTCTGGTTAAGTATAATTTTTGAGCTTTTCAATGTTGGATATTAATCAGGGCTGTACAACGCAGCAATATTGTCACACATGCTAGGAAAAATTAATCCTGTGTGAATGTAAACAAGATAACAGTCACACGTGTGTTAGACCTTCATGTGTACATGTGTGTATATCTTTGATCATGTTTTGTTGTGTCAAAGCGCTCATGGAAATTGTAGTCATTTACTAGGTCAGTTATTCATGAGCTATTTTAACTTTGTGATTTGATCAATATTGAGCAACATTTTCTGACTGCCTGAGTGATCTGCTCAGTGTAGTTGCAAAAGCTGTAATGCAGGTAGGGGTTTAATGTTTATGGTAGTTGTAGTCCATCAGATAAATCAAACCATAGAAAACATATGCAGATGTTTGTAAACAAGGGGGCTTGTGATGTAGAAGTAATTTAGTGTGGGGTTTTAATGTTATACTTAGAGACAGTAACAATTTAGGATTTTCAGTTTCCCTGCTGAAAAAAGGTCTCTGGAATCAAATACAAAAATTAAAAATACAAAACAAAAAAGTAAATTAATAAATAAATAAAAATACAAAATTTTAGAGTATGATCTGTTTTACTCACAGTTAAAATGACAACTGTTCTATATTTGTTATCATTTATACTTATATTATTTTATGTAGTTTTTTATCTAAATAAAATTTTTGTTTGTACGTCAATACTTTCATAACACCATCACTACATGATCAACAGTTTTATGTACCTGGCCCTGTTAATTACTTACGTCATGTTTTGCCATGGTTATTACTGTACCTGCATTTCTGTTTACTTGCTGTTTTAATAAACTCTTTGCGTTTTCAGGTCAAACTGGGGCTCAGCTGGTGAACGGCTCTGACTCCTGTTCTGGTCGAGTGGAGCTTCAGTACCTCAGTGAGTGGGGCACAGTGTGTGATGTAAACTGGGATATGAGAGCTGCCAGTGTCCTCTGTGGTCAGCTGAAGTGTGGGAGTGCTGTGGCTGTGTTGGGGTCAGACTGGTTTGGGGAGGGCAGTGGCCAGATCTGGGCTGAAGTGTTTGATTGTCAGGGGAACGAAAAACACCTGTCAAAATGTCCCATTTCATCATGGAGTCGAACTGCATGCTCTCATAAACAGGATGCTGGAGTCATCTGCAGTGGTGAGTTTGTTGAGTCATGTCAAAAGTATAAGTGCATATACAGAGTTTTTCATGTGGGAATCTAAAAAGCAAAGCATCTCATGAAATTAGTAAAATTAAAAATCCTTTCAGGTTCCTCTCTGGCGTTTAATGAGGGGCGAGTGCGGTTGTCTGGAGGGATGGAGTGTGAGGGGGAGGTGGAAGTGTACTTCAGGCAGGACTGGAGGAGAGTTCTGCTGGACTCCTGGAGTGAGTCTGAGGCCTCTGTGGTCTGCAGACAGCTGGGCTGTGGCTCTGTGTTCAGTTTCTCCAGCTCCTCTACACCCAGTTCTGAACACAGACACATGTGTGTGACAGGTTTCAATTGTTCTGGGACTGAAGCTCATCTGGGGAACTGCAGCAGCACACAAGCAGTCAACTGCAGCTCCAGAGAGCAGCTGTACATCACCTGCTCAAGTATGTATTTTGGAATTATTTGGAACACATTAATAAAACCAGGTGTAGAAATTGGCATTTTGGATTAAAACTAAAGTGTTCTAGCTCAGATTTCAAAATTTGTGCAATTGTCTTCACAGTGAAAACCACATATAGTTGTGTTACACTGATTCTGAAATGAAATGGTATTAAACACGCCCCCAGTCCAGCCCGTTCAGCTAATGAAAGGTTGAGGTACAGTGGGGGGGGCATCCATCCTGTCTCTGTGCAGCAGTGTCTGCATGTTTAGAAAGTATGGTAAAAGCAGCTAAGAAAACTCCACAATCATTAATAAAAGTTGTTTGCTTTCTAGTATCCTAAAACCTTTAGCTTATTATTTTAATGTCTAGTTTACTGTATGTAATTAACATTTTTGATGATTCATATGTTTCTTGAACATTTAGGTAAGCTCATTTTAAGACAGCCACATTAAATAAGCACAACCTGAAGGGAAAGTAATGATTGATACTGCACTAATTAGCCTACTAATGTTAGCAATTCACTGTGTGTAATAAGTAACTACACTGACAGGCGAAAAGTCATAGGATAGCAGTATTTAAATTGATTATGTAGTGGTGTTACCTCAGGGGGTGGCTTGGAAACACCCACACTGGTTTAAGTTGTGAAGTGTTATCTTGTGAGTGAGGTTGAACACTGGCTAGCGTGCTCATGGCAAGGCGACGTGATTATTGACGTTGAAGGAGGCATCATAGTGGGTGCCAGACGGATGGAAAGTTGCATTTTCAAAGTTTTGCACGGGCATTTAACATTCCTCGATCCACAGTGCCACGTGTGTACCAGGAATACATCATAGAAGGCATTACCACCCACAATGGACAGCGCAGTGGCCACCCATGAGTACGGGCAGCATCTAGCTAGAATTGTCCAGGCGAACAGACAAACAACTTAGAAATCACCTCCACATTCACTTCAGGAGGCCCCACATGCATATCCTATAGGTCAGTAAAGCATTCTTTAACTTCCATGGGTTATTGGAGCAGACGATCCACCAGAGTGCCTCTGTTAACACTGGACACAGCACCTCACCTGGGCTTGTGAGGTTGCTAACTGGACACTAGAGGACTGGCAACATGTGGCGTAGTCCGATGTGTCATGGTACTAACTGTTTTCTGTTTCGGATGGGTAGGGTTTGTGTGGGGCGCAGACCCCATGAAGCTATGAACCCCTGTTGTCAAAAAGGAACTGTGCAGGCTGGTGGTGGTTCCATACTGGTGTGGGGTGTGTTCTCATGACATGGGTTGGGTCCACTGGTCCGCCTGAACACGTCATTGATTGTTTCACTCCTTGGTGATCATTTGCAGCCCTTCATGGACTTCATGTACCCCCCGCAATGACGGGATATTTCAGCATGATAATGCACCGTGCCATCAGGCCCAAGTTGTCCACAATTGTTTTGAGGAGCATTCTGGAGCATTTGACGAATGATGTGGCCTGCATGTTTGCCCCAGTCCAGCAATTATGGGATGTGGTGGAGATGTCCATTCACACCAGAGATCCTGTACCTACAAACACCACAATGCTGTGGGTGGCTCTTCACTCTTCATAATAAGAGTCCTTAGAAAAATAACCAGGAAGTAAAATGACATACATTTCTTGAACATGCTACACTACCCCATTACAAAACTCCCTAAGGACTACAAAGTCTTTGAACCAAACTGGGAGTTTCCCCCTCCTCCTGGGGTGCATTGGGGTGGGGGACTACTTAGGCTGGGGAATCATCCATACATCTGTACTGCATGGCAGGCTCAAGGTCCATTGGGCACTCATGATTTCTAAAAAAGTCTAGACCCAGAATTCATATGCCTTGGACTTCAGCTATCCAGACAGCCTACCTGGGTATCTAGCAGGTACCACTTCTGGCTGGGCCACTGTGACTGTTGACCCCATGTCCACCAAAGCAGTTCATGGATCTCGTTCAATGTGGCAGAAGTCTGATATAGATGTTCACCACACCATAGCCACTGTTTGTTTTCTGCCTGTGCTGTTCTTTTTGGCTAGGCCAGCATTTTTGAAATTCAGGCTGATTAGATCACATCATATATGAGCAAAATGTATATTGTATGGGCAATATGTAATGTTGAAATTCAGGTTAGTTTGACAACATTTGATGAAAAACCTATTCAGTAGTTGCAGTGAAAGTTCCATTATGTAACCTAATGTAAAGGGTGTATCCTGATGCAAAGGAAAGTCAAGTTTCTGAGAAAAAGTCAAGTTATTGGCTCCTACATTTCAAAGAAAATTCTCCATTATTTTCTCAATGCAGGAAATTATCATGTGGAATAAATGCATTATGAAACTGGAACAAACAAGTTACTCTTAGGACAGAACCTGAAAGTCTCTTCTCTTTATGACTTTTATTTATCACTTTTCTATATGTGTAATTTTAGCTCACAGCTCCATCAGGCTGGTTGGTTCTGGGGGAGACTGTGCAGGAAGGCTGGAGGTTTTCCACAGCGGCTCATGGGGGACAGTGTGTGATGACTTGTGGGATATTGAGGATGCGCAGGTGGTGTGCAGACAGCTGCAGTGTGGAGTGGCCCTCAGTGCCCCGGTACCAGCCCGGTTTGGACCTGGAATTGGACCCATATGGCTGAATGAGGTGGAGTGTGAGGTGAACGAGACGTCACTGTGGAACTGCAGATTTCAGCTGTGTGGAGAGGATGAATGTGGACACATGGAGGATGTAGGAGTTGTGTGTTCTGGTAAAATGCTGACTGACATTCTTATAGATAGTGTAAAGACGTAGCTTATCGCAGCTGTCATTAAAAGAAAAGAAAAAACAGGATTGCTCACAATGTGTAAACTGACGAAGAAAGTTCATAAAAGCAAAGATGAATTTATTTTTTGACTTATCGCTAAAAAGATTCTGTTCAGCTTAGTTCGTATATAATATGTAACACAAAGTTGATTCTGAAATACCTCCAAGACTTAATAGTAAGCATCCTTCTCCCACCAGAGTATAAAGAGATCAGACTCACTGAGGGCTGTGAGGGGAATCTGGAAGTGTTCTACAATGGAACCTGGGGTAATGTGTGTGTTAATGATATAGATGAAGAAACAATAAGTTTGATCTGTCAAGAGCTGAACTGTGGAAGATCTGGCAGTTTGAGCCAAACTAAAGCAAGAGTGGAATCAGCTCCTAACTGGCTGGATGATCTGAAATGTAGGAAACATGACTCCACTCTGTGGCAGTGTCCATCTTCATCCTGGGGAGAGAACAACTGTGATAATCTAAATGAGGTGGCCCGCATTACCTGCTCAGGTAGGCAGTTTCTCTCTCTAGTTGATATTACCATTAGTAGAATTATTTGTGTCTGACTGTAGACATAAAAACTACAGCAGAAGTGAAGATCTGAGATTTGTGAAATGAAATTGGTAGGTAATCTGTATGATTTTGTGCTCTTTAAAGTTATATGTGAGAACTTTGTGTTGGTTAGTAAATACATTGTTTTCTGTACTAACAGGAAAGAAAAAACATTCTTTGCTGCAAAACCGTCAGAAATGCTCCTCATTTCCTAACCAGAGTCAATGCTCAAGTAAGAACACTCAAACACAACAGAGTTCAGAGTTTGAAAAATGAGATGATGTGCTAAGGACAAGTGTTCCTGCAGTCTAATGCTCAGTGCAGTCAGGTCCCTAATATTTGAACACCAACAAAGTTATTGTTATTTTAGCTTTTTAATACATTGAATTGGAGTTGAAATTAGATATTTAACTTTAATTTGAGCATACTTATATTCAAGTCCAGTAAACGATGTAGGAATTACAACCATTTTCATACATACCCCTCATTTTTAGGGCCTAAAAAACAAAAACAAAACCTAAACAAAAGGCTGTTCTTCTGATCAGTGGCCAGATGTATGTTATACCACAATATTTCACACATGTAAGCAGAGAAAATATATAGAGTTTATTTCAAGTGTGCCATCTGATTTGTGGCAAAATTAACAATTTAGTATATTCTTAAAAAGAAAAAAAACACACTGGTGAGCTCAAAAAATACCAAAGGGCCTGAAAGACCATTGAAAATAACTGTGGAGGATGACCGAAGAATTCTTTCACAACAGATGACCATATTAAGAGCACCATCCAAGTGGTAGGCATTTCTATGTCCACAATCAAGAGAGGATGCAGAGGATTACCACAAGATGTAAACCACTGGTAAGACTCAAAAAACAGAAGACTTAGTTTAGGTACAGTACAGTACCTTGTACATCTTATGGACAGATGGGAAGAGATACATATGGAGAAAGGAGAGAACTGCAAATGATCCAAAGCATATTACCTTATCTGTCAAGCCTGGTGGAGGTAGTGTTATGACGTGGGCATGTATGACTGCTGATGGAATTGGTTTATTTGTATTTATTGCAGATTTGACTACTTAGAAATGCAGCATTCTGAAGAGTATGGGGCTATAATATCAGCTCAGGTTTAGCCAAATGCTTCAAAACTCATTGGACAGTACTTCACAGTGCAGATGGACAATGACCCAAAGCATACTGCGAAAAGCAACCCAAGACTTTTTTAGGCAAAAAGTGGAAAGTTCTGCAGTGGCTAAGTCAGCCATCTGAATTCAGTCCAATTGAGCATGCATTTCACCTACTGGAGACAGAACTAAAGATACAACATTCCAAGAACACATAGAAAATAATGACAGCTGCAGTTAAGGCCTGGCAGAGTATCCCAGGGAAGAAATTTAGCACCTGGTGATGTCTACGGTTTGAGGTTTCAGACAGTCATTTACTGCATAAGGATTAGCAACCAGGTATAATTTTTTTTTTTTATATTTTTGAGCCCCAAAATATAAGAGTGATGTATGAGAATGGTTGTAATTCCTACACAGTTCACCTGATGTGAGTTAAATACCCTCAAATTAAAGCTGAACGTCTGTCAAATTATTTCATTAATTTATTTCAACTCCAATATGCTGTGATAGACAGCTTAAAATAATGCTGATATCCAAATATTTATAGATGTGACTGTACATTCTTAACTGTTTTTCAAATTCATCAAAGCTTCAATTTTGTGATTGTTGACCCCAAATATTTTTTCCCACAGTAGCAATACATACATACTGAAGTTTTCTGTACCATATATTGTTGTGAATTTTGAAAATGCAGTATTTATCACTGTTACTGTGTCTCTTCATTTGTGATTTGTGTGATGTAGAGCACCTGCCTCTCAGGCTGAGAGGAGGAAATGGAAGCTGCTCTGGGAGGCTGGAGGTGTATCATAATGCTGAGTGGGGGTCTGTCTGTGATAATGAGTGGGACATCAGGGAAGCTCAGGTGGTCTGCAGGCAGCTGGACTGTGGTCCGGCGCTGAGTGCTGATGGGAGTGCTGTCTTTGGTGCTGGTGAAGGGCCTATCTGGCTGAACAGGGTGAAGTGTAGAGGGAATGAGATTCACCTGTGGGACTGTCCTCATTCCCTGAAGAACCACACTGACTGCTCCCACAGTCAGGACGCTGGAGTCACCTGTGCAGGTCAGAGGAGTCTGTTAACTTTCAGTATTGTTTATCTCATTAACATTTTTTCTACTGCAATTTATTATCTATAGAAAATAATGTTCAAATAATGTTAAAAAGCCTAGAAAGGGCATGTACAAAGCAAAACAAAGGAAGTTAAAATCAAAATGATTTAAAAAAAACCCCAGACAAAACAAACATAAAAAAACACAGTGGTAGGCGTATCACATTATTAAGTATCATATTTCACTTTTTGACATAATTTGAAAATACTTGTTACCCTTTACATTGTATGTAAATTTCATAATGAAAGTACCAAAAGAAATGACCCTAAATAACTTGGAAAAAAGTCTGGTTCCATTGACTTACGTTAAAAGTAAAGTATGTTTTTTCCTTTTCTGTAAAGTTATCATTTTGGAGATACAAGGTTTTCTTCTGACAACAGTGATATGCATGTTTTGCATACGCCGTTTCTAATTACTGTGTAGTTACACATTAACAATACATGCAACAACAATTTTACTTCTGTCATGTGTTCTTGCTTGGTTACATTACCGAATGATGACACAAGCATAAATGTTAGTAAAGTTGTCATTTCCTGTGCAGATGCAGTGTCAGTACTCTCATAGTATAGGTTATTACACAATTGCTGGTACAGACAAAAAAGTTGACCCTATTATGCATGTGTAATTACATAAAAGAAAATGTACTGTTACAACTATTAAGACTCCCTTGTGTAATTACACAATCTGCAATCGTTTCTTTAACAGTGAATACATCATTAATTACATTGTTGTTGCATGTATTGTTAATGTAAATACATACATATTAGAGAGACAAAAAGTTTGTTGGTGTAAAAACAAATGAGTTTTAACTCATTTTTGAAGTTAAGAGAGTTGCAGTTTTTTACACGAGGTATTAGGCAGCTCCACATTGAAGGTCTGTGATGAAAGAGTGTTAACCAGAGGGGCTCAGTCCTGGAGATCTGCCTCCCTTCAGAGTTCACATTCAACATACCAGGATCAGGTGTGATGAATTAGAGTTGGAGCTAAACTCTGCAGGGTGGTAGATCTCTAGGACTAGGATTGGGCACCTCTGGTGTGAACTGTCTTGTGAACTAGTGTGATGTCCTTAAACATCTAGGTGGAGGTTATTAAAAGATCCCATGGAATAATATTGGACTTGAAATGCACATTGAAAGTTGTTTTGAAAGCAGTTAGAAAGGAGTCCAAAGGAAAAAATATATATAAACCAGCATATCAAGAAAACCTTGTATCTCCATTTTGGCATTTTTCAGTTTTTGAAATAATTTTAAAATGCCTGCTGCTCTTTACATTGTTTGTAAATTTTGTGATGAATGGACCAAAATAAATGACGTAAAATGACTTGGAAAAAGGTCTGGCTTACATTAAAAGTAAAGTAGGTTTTTCCTTTTCCTGTAAAGTTATCATTTTGATGACAACAGTGATATATTTGAAAGTGGTTAACTTCATACACTTTGAGTATTTGAGGGTTTTGAAAGAGTAGACAAGAGCTTATGTAATAATTAGCTGAAGTGACCATTCAAACAGAACATTCTGAGCAACATGTAAACAGCTGATGTTGCTTTGGAAAGTACTGGGCCAGATAATGTGACAGAAGTAAAGATAAATTAATGGATAATATGAGTTAAGAAGTGTGTTTAAGTGTATTTGTCAATATTTCTGCTATTTGTTTGAAATTAAGGAAATGTGGAGTCAGACCTGGATAATTCTATGGGTATTATGGATACAAGCCCAGGGCCCTGAGCCAGTAGAGGGCTTGAGCCACTAGTAAAGCGAAACCTGATACTGAGACAGAGTAAAATGTGCCAATTTCCAAAGCCACCCAAGTTAAAGATAAAAGTTGCATCATCCTTTTAGGTGGTGATCTGTAAACTGTCTGCTTCCACATATAAAGTCATCAGATGTAAAAAAAAAAAAAAAGAAAAGAAAAAAATAGATGCCTGCATTTTCAGTATACTTTAGCTTAGGCGGTTTGATGGTTTGGGTATTTTAAGTGGTTTTAATTTTTAAGTTTTCTGTTTTTTCTGCCTTTATTATGTATATTTCAACAGTCTGATTTTCATTTTTGTCATATTTATTGAGCTGAACACTTTTCTTGCCAAGTGGGGAAATATGCTTTAAAGAGAAGAGTTACATTGTTTTTGTTAAACTGTGCTCACGTTAATGTGTGAATAATTTTGCTATTACTTTGTCTCAGTGTGTTATAATGGTAACATGCCATACTGTGCTTAGAATGCTGCCATCATGGTGCTGCAGTTGTGAATGTTCCCATGCTGTATGTCATTGTAAGAGAGTCTGAGGTTGTAACCCTCTTGTTCCAATACAGCTCTTATAGGTAACCTGTATAACGTCTAAAGAGTTTATGAGTTGTATATCTAAAGGCTAATTACAAACTACAACTGTATCTTTATTGATCACCATAATAGTTTTAATGTTCTTTTATGTTTGTTTAGTTGTCTTTGTGTTTCTTATCATGATAAGCAGAGGTGAGGGCAACATACAGGCTGAGTTGAGCTCAGTCCTGGACGAGCTATAGAGAGTGGGGCTGGAGATTTAGGGTCTTTTCAGGCTGCAAGCCCATCCTAACCTGAGGAGGACCATCCTGGAAGCAGCTCAGCGTGCTGTTACTCAGCTTCTCAGCTGGTACAGTGTGTCATTCTGGTTGTAGTACTGAGCTCAGCGGCCACAGGCTGCAAGACAACGGGACCACTGAAACTGCAATTATTTCCATTCAGCAAAATGCATCTCTCTGTCTAAAAAGGTCTCTGGCCAGAGTGGCTGAAGTGAGATTAACTCTCCCATGAGTGACCACAATGGTAATGTTGAAAGTGAAATTTCAAATAATAGAAAGTGAATTTTACCTTTTTTTTTCCAGACTTATCTGTATCCCCCACTGTTACATCCAGAGTAACTACCATTACCATCACAGGTACTATTTTTATACTTTTCTGTGAATTTTTTAACCTTTTCTAAGTTTAATGTTTCATGAAGTTTCCATGCTGTATTTTTATTTCCAGCTGGTCAGACAGAGAATGAAGCAGTTACTCCTCCACAAACTCCATCACCAGCTGTTTCATCCATCTATGCAGTGTCTCTCCTGGTTCTGGGAGTGCTGCTCTTCCTGGCCTTAGTGCTTCTGGTTGTGCTGTTTTACCAGAACAGAGTGCTCAGGAGAGGTAGAGAGATTCAGAGATCATCTACAATCCACTTTCTGTACATTCTCTAATCATTACTCCTTCAATCTGTCATCAGTCTTCTCTTCTACTGAACTGGCTCCATGTTTCTCTCTGTCTCCCTCACAGTGCTCTCTAAGAGGAAGTGTAAGACTCTGACTGAGGCAGTCTATGAAGAGATTGATCAGAGACTCATTGCTAAGAGAATGACTAAAAAGGGTAAATGATGTAAAGTATTCTACTGGAGGCAATCCTAATGAGCTCCCAATGATTAGAGAAACGTTTATTTGTTCCTTTTTATGTCTCCTTAAAAATACTGGAGTTTGTAATCATGAAGGTTGTGAGAATTCCTGCCTAACATTGGTTGAGCTGGTTGCTGCAGGCTGGGATGATTTTATGTAACAAGTAGCAAGAATGTTGAAGGTTAAGAGCTTCCTAAAGTTCCTACATAGATAACATGAATAAACATCATTGTCAGTACAATTAGCTGATAATATGCAGTTCCTGGAAACATGTAAGATGGTGGATCATTCTCAGCACTGCAGTAACACTGACGTGGTGGTGGTGTGTTAGTGTGTGTTGCGCTGGTCTGAGTGGATCAGACACAGCAGTGCTGCTGTAGTTTTTAAACACCTCAGTGTCACTGCTGGACTGAGAATAGTCCACCAACCAAAAATATCTAGCCAACAGCGTCCTGTGGGCGGCGTCCTGTGACCACTGCAGAAGGACTAGTGGATGACCAACACAAACTGTGCAGCAGCAGATGAGCTATCATCTCTGACTTTACATCTACAAGGTGGACTGACAAGGTAGGGGTGTCTAATAGAGTGGACAGTGAGTGGGCACAGTGTTTAAAAACTCCAGCAGCCCTGCTGTGTCTGATCCACTCGTACCAGCACAACATACACTAACACACCACCACCACGTCAGTGTTACTGCAGTGCTGAGAATGATCCACCACCCAAATAGTACCTGCTGTGTGAGGATCCATGGGGGTCCTGACCACTGAAGAACAGGGTAAAAGGGGGCTAACAAAGTATGCAGAGAAACAGATGGACTACAGTCTGTAATTGTAGAACAACAAAGTGCACCTGTATAGTAAGTGGAGCTGATAAATTGGACAATGAGCGCAGAAACAAGGAGGTGCTCATAATGTTATGCCTGATCAGTAAATATATATATATATATCATCATCATTGTCTTTAACCGCTTAGTCCAGCTAGGGTCACGGTAGCAGGTGGGAGAGCAGAGAATCCCAGACAACCCTGTCCCCCGCAGCTTCCTCCAGCTCATAACCGGGGACCCCAAGCCGCTCCCAGGCCAACCTGGAGATATAATATCCCTCCAGTGCGTCCTAGGACGACCGTGGGGTCTTGTCCCGGTAGGTCGTGCCTGGTACACCCCCACCGGGAGGCGTCCAGGGGGCATCCGGATCAGATGCCCGAACCACCTCAGCTGGCTCCTCTCAATGCGGAGGAGTAGCGACTCTACTCTGAGCTCCTCCCGGATGGCCGAGCTTCTCACCCCATCCAATAGAGTGTAGCCTGCCACCCTGCGAAGAAAGCTCATTTCCGCCGCTTGTATTCGCGACCTCATTCTTTCGGTCATTACCCATAGCTCATGACCATAGGTGAGGGTCGGGATGTAGACCGACCGGTAAACAGAGAGCTTCGCCTTACAGCTCAGCTCCCTTTTCACCACTACAGTCCGGTACAGCGACCGCATTACTGCTGCCACCTGTACCAGCCTGCGGTCGATCTCACGATCCCTCTTCCCATCATTCGTGAACAAGACCCCGAGATACTTAAACTCCTCCACCTCATCATATATATATATATATATATATATATATATATATATATATATATATATATATATATGATGAGGAGGGCTGTGCCAAATACTCGCAGAAACTTTATTTTGCATTAGTATGAAGCATAATAACTGGTATTATTTTGTAATAGCTGACCAGCTTAGTTGCTACAAGAGAAGATAACAATGTCAACAAAGATGATGAAAATGGTGAGACTTTAACACAGCAGTTAACTTGCCATCTTTGCTGTTAGTTAGCAATACATTAGCTATTAGCTAGTTTTCAGAAATAAGTGACTGGACAGAGAGAGAGCCTCACATTCTTGGCTGGAGATTCCCCTCCCCGTCTGTAGAGGTCACTCTTTCCTGAGTTTTAATGGCTAACGGCTCACCTAAAGCTTGTTTTCTTATTGCTCTCTCTATATATAGCTTGTACTTTGGCTACGGCACAGTTCACTGTGATTAATAGGAGCTTTTATGTGCTTTTGTTTGACATTGACATTCTGAGCGCATTTCTAACAGGAAGTATCCTCTCTGAAGAACAGCATTCAGGAGATGAGGAGCTTCTCTCAGGTAAGAGGACCAGAACACATGTGTGTTAAACTCCATTCAACTGATAAATATTAGAACTGTAATTAATTGTAAAAATGCTCAAATAATCAAATGAATTCTTTAGCCAGGACTTCCAGGCTTGTATAGATTGTTGATTTCTCTTCTGTAGCTGATTAAATCTGACACTCTCGCATTAGTCATTGCATTACTGGGTGCCTTTATAGAGATCACTTCATTCAAAGACTTTATGACGAGATTAATTAACTCTTTGTGAAACATGTTTTGTATTTGATTTAGGTGAGGTGGGAACTAGAGACACTCCAGAGAACTATGATGATGTCATTTCTGCTGGACAGACAACGGCTAGAGGAGCAAGTGTGTTCCTGTTTTATAATTCTTGCATTGAAAAGTCACTCGTCTGTACTGCAGCAAAGCAGCTTTGGTTTGGTTTGAGTAGAATAAACAAATGCTGGTATTACGACTGATAGAGTAGGATTTACACATAGAGAAAATGATCAGAAACCAGGATAAATCAGGATTAATCTCTCTCTGCTATTACAAAACAGTGATAGCCAGTTGGAGACATCTGTTAAGTCACATACACAATAAAGCAGTTAACGCTCTCCTCCATGCATGTCCTAAAATATTGTGTTAACAGTGAGTTGCAGTGGAAGCTACTCCTTCCCTTCTCTATATTGTGGATATTGTAGAGTAGTTTGGATTTAGATGACTTCAATTCACCATTGTTTACTGTATACTGAACTCAGACACTGTGACAGTTACACCTTATCATGTGACGAAACTGTAAAAATTAAGCTAAAAAATCAAGCTAAGTGGCACTAAAACATTTATTTCCACATTTTTACAGAGAACAAGGTGGAGATTTATGATGACGCCATTCCTGCTGGAGAAAATCTACACATTACAGCAGGTTTGTTTCTCTAAAAATTGAAAATTAATTTGAACATATCGTGAACCAGCATCAGTTCAATAACAAAACCATATTTATTCTTCATGGTATCATAATTTTTCCACATATGTTTGTACAGTGTACACACCAGAGAACTATGATGATGTCATCACTCCTGGACAGGATTTTGGAGATTCAGCAGGTGAGTCTCCTTTCTACTTTATTTTTTCTTGCTTTTTTTCTTACACACTTCATTGCAGAGTGCTGTTAGTTAAACATGGATTTGCATCACTGTAACGTTACATACATGATGAACTACACTGCAATGATAATGATGTATATGTGGAGTGATATCATGCCTGTTTTTAAGATATTTGTCACTTATTCCACAACTTTTACTTTCAGGCTATGTTGATGTGGTAGAGGTGTCTGAGAAAGAGGGACAGATCATCTGACAGAGACCCAAATAATCCATCTACTCAGGAAATGAAATTTGAGCTTCTTAAACTCAGCTGAAGATTAAACAACACCAGATGCTTTTATATTGTTTTTGAAGATGAAAGTTTGTATTCTTTGTTACATGTGCTACTTTTTAATAGTGAAGTGCACAATGTTCTCTTTAACTAATTGCATTCTTAACCACTTTGCTTTCTTTTTCATTAAAAATTATAAAGAAAAACTGCTTACTTTACATACATTCGCTTTAATTTCATGGCCTGAGAAATTTATTCACATTTAATTTCTTGCTTTATTCATTTGCTTTGTTGCTTTTTGTAGCTGCTCATCAGTCAGGCTACACATTCTGTATTATGCAAATGTTTATTCAGTTCAGTCTTAACTGTATGGAGTAATAAGTGAATGAACAGCTCTCCACATTTCACTCTACAGAGCAGAGACATAGGAAGGTGTTTTAAGTTAGAGGTGCTGACATTTTTAGCAGCACATAAGTGATAAATATCATGATGTCATGCTAAATAGTGTTTTTTTTTTCTTTTTCCATTTGAATTGTATTGAGAAGATACAAGATGCAGCTGTACTCATAAAGCCAGAGCAGCACTCACAGGTGATTCTCACTTTGCTGTGCACTGACCAATCAGATTGTTGATTTAAAGAGCAATGCAGCTGTAGTCAAACTACATATCAACATCTACAGAGAGATTATTACAATGTTTGGATGGGAGATAATTATGTTAGCTGAAAATGTGAAGTTTTTAAAACAATATTATTTTGCTTCTCTTGCTTATATTTTATGAGCACAAAATATTTTAAAGTGTTCTTTTGTTATTTTATTTCTCCTGAAATCTGGAGGTGCTGGATCCCACTCAGCACTCCTCCTTCCCACATCCTTGCTTCAGAGCACATTTAGCATGATTAGCATTTCAGTGATTGATATGAAATTAAAAATAAAAGCTAATACTTTGCTCATCATGTTCATAAGGAGACATGACAATCACATAAGCCTTTCATGATAGCTGACATAAACCTACAAACACATTTATAAAGGCTTATTCCAATAAGCAGTTATTGGCATAAAGGCTGCTTTTGTCAGATTCATTATCAAATTGACATGATGCCTTTGTGAGGCATGAAATGACAGATGTTATAACAGCTGATTTTTTAGTAGCATTTTGTCCATTTCACAGTTTGTTTCCTGTTTCTAATAGTGTCCACTTCACATGCAAAATAAAATAATATTCTGGACATTTTAATCCTGACAACACTTCAAACCCATTTTGTTGCCAGAAATGACACAAAATGGCCTGAAACTATTCTACATCATGGTAGATCTTCAATGATTATTGAATATTGTGTATGTCCTACAGCACCACCACCTGGAGAGAAAGGAAAAACATGACTCCATGAAGCTGCAGTTTGAGTGACAGAATGTTCAACAAAAAAATAGATCACAAACTGCTCATTTACTTAAGAGCCAAATAGAATAAAATCTACATAACTCATGCTAGATTTCCACAATTACTATTCATAACATCTTATATCAGCACAATGAAGCTCACTTTACTTAAAGGGCAGAGAAAATATACAGAACTCCATCATTACAGAGTATCAGTGTCAAAACCCTCACATTATAAACATAATACAATAGATTTTCATTCAGTGTTACCACAAAGTGTCAAAGCATCTTTATAACAGTGCTCAGGTTTGTTTGATTTTGCAAGCAGTCTCACTTGTGAAGCTGTGTAATATAATCACCATCAAGTGTTTGACATACCAAAAATACACTGAGCTACAGAGTCAATTTGTTTAATGTCCTTTCACCCCAGAAAGTGTTGTGACACCTAATGTCAGCAAAAACCTGTCAGTTTATGACAACTGCATCTTACTGGAATTAGATTTTATTAATGTTTAGTCAAAAAAAAATTTTGTCAGCTGTCATGAAAGGCTTAAACTATTAAGAATCTTTTTAATCTAAATATGTAATTTAATTATTGAAAATTATTTTTATTGTAAATTAATACAAAATATGGTCATTGCTGAGACTGAATTGTGTTAAACAGTTGAATTTATTATAGCTGAACAGAATTAGTGAATGTTTTTAATGAAACAGTAAAAGTGATCTTGAACTACAAAGTGTTCTACAAAGTGAACACATACGCCAGGGTGGAATCCTCTTGTTCACCATGACTGTCACAAACAGTGGTATAATATGCAGAACATTATAGCAAGTCTGATAATAAAGTATGATTTTTTTTTTTGTCATAAAATGTTTGTCTTTTTTGTTTTATCTCTGTAGAAAAAAAAGTAAGAAAAATTATTTTTTTAATAAACTGGAAAAATATGGAGACTTTTAGAGAGGAAATACAGCTAAAATCCTACACTGACAAGCTCTTCACATAATTAAAAAGTATTGATAGCAAAGAAAGGATTTTCAAATTCTTTAACCTTTTAACTATATATATATATATATATATATAGAGAGAGAGAGAGAGAGAGAGAGAGAGAGAGAGAGAGAGAGTCAGAAGGTGGAAGGAAGAATGAATGTGGGTCAATGCCAATAGATTTTAGAGCAAAGCCTCCTACCATCAGTCAAAAAGTAAAAAAAAGAGGTGCAGATGGATCCTGCATTAAGATACTGATCGAAAGCATAAAGCAAAGTTAACTGAGATGTGGTTTAAAAAGAAGAATGTGAAAGTTTTGCCATGGCCTTTTCAGAAAATATGCCAGCAAGAATGGACTAAAATTACACCTGAGAGGACACAAAAGTTGTTCAGAGGATACCCAAAGTGGTTGGAGGAGGTTTTAAAGGCAAAAGCTGGACATACAAAATACTGGACAGCTCATGAAGAATTCATTTGCAAAAAATGATTAACGGCATAGTTTAAAAAACAAGCTATCCTTAGTCATCCTTAACACATAATGAGTTCTGAACCTTAAATATATTTTGTTACAAAAGCTGTTATTGCCCAGTATAAAGGCATTGCAAATTCATGTTTCACAGCAGAAAAAATCAAATGTCAGTGATGTTCTCAAGGAGAACCCGATAAATCAGTTCAGCAAATCAGTGTGCAGTATTCGAGTCAGGTGACGCAACACTACTGCAAACTATTTTAGGCAGAATCTCAAATCTCTTCCTTCTCCCTACAAAGTGCAGAACGTAGGTCTTAAAAAATGACTACTGCATCTGAACAGTGCAGAGTCTGTCTAACAAAGAACCACTTTGGATTCAGCCATGTGTGCACAACTCACTCAGCGCACTACACAGGGAGCGTGAGCCATTTCAGATTCAGCCTTAGGATTTTCCAAGGTATCCTAAAGATAAACTGTTTCTGTTTCAGTTTTCAGCCCTTTACCTACTTGTTTTATGTTAAAGACTTATATATTTGATAAGGTCATAAAATGACCTTTATGTCCAGTTCTCACTGGACAAGCCTGTGAGGGAGGGTTAGGTGAGGTTCATCTGATCCCACATCAAACTTAGCCTGAGCTTGTCCAGAGATAAGAATCTGCAGACTTTCTGGATTGGAAAAGTGCACTGATCCTTTCTGCGATACCCAGGAGAATCAAAGAAGGACTGACACTTACGGCCGGGCCTCTCATTTATTACCCAAGCAGAATGTTGAATGTAATTATAAGCTTCATTATGCAAGGCCATGCAGAGACCCTTAGAGGGGCAGGTGCTCAAAGTTAAAATGGGGCTCATGGACTTAATAGGCAGAGCCAGCACTGCTGATAATACGTGTATCAGTCATTAGGCAGATCAAGCTAAACCGTATTATTCAGTAGAGCTTTCAGTTTTGTACAGACAGCAAGTGTAGGACTTTATAACTGGACGAGTGTCCAGGATTGTTGATTTTTTTCTTTTTTTGAAATCAGTCAAACATAAAGTAGCTGTGCATAAAAATGTGCTGATTTTTAAAATAGTTTATATAATTGACTTATTTTCCTTTCAAAAATCAACATGTTTCACCAAACCTCAGCATACAACTGTACGTGTATGTATGATTTCCAAAGTATTGTTGCAAAGTAATATTTTATTAATAACACTGACATTTTTGGCAGGAGGTTTATAATGTATGTCATGTTTCTTTGTATGTGTGCTATTTGATGGCAGATACACTTGTCAAACGTTAAGTGATTTGAGGTCTACTGAAAAAGCCAACACTGTGTCATACAGTTTAACCAGTGAGTGAATGTCATGGTGACATAGGTTTGATTACAATTTAAGCCAAAGGCCTTCCAAGACCATGTGAGTCAGTGAAAGTGACAAGAAGGAAAGAAAAACATCAATGTCTTTTTTTATGCTCATTTTTAAAATGTATTTATTATTAATTTACTGCCACTAAAATCTCAAAAAAAAAACCAAAAAAAAAACAGGGATGTTCAATTTTATTCACAAAGGGCTGCTGTAGCTGAAGGTTTTCATTACAAGCGAGCAGAACCACACATGATTTCAGTGGATTAGTCAGTTAGTCTCAGTCAATTGATCATGTGATCTCCTGCTTTGTAGTAAATAAAATGTTCAACCACATCAACCTTTGCAGGTAAGAGTGGACACACCACATTTAACATGCTGTGCTTAACCATCAAACCCAAAACCCACTACTCAGTCAGTTATTAATAGGCTGCCCCTCTCTGTGTACCCCTGCATACGAAAATGATCTAAATGTAAAACTACCACAGACTGACTGTCTGCAATGCATCTGTGAAGAAATGATGTTGAATCTGTCTTCTCATCACTGTCACCTGATAACAAACAACATCTCACTGATGCAGTCATTTTGAGAATTTTTCCACTCAAAATTCCCAAAAATCAACATCCTCCTGAAATACATCCCTCAGAGCAGAGCACACCCACTGTATCCCCAAACCACAGTAATGACTTAAATCAGTGTTTCTCTGTCCTGGTCCTGGAGGCCTACTGGTCTGCATGTTTAGTGTTTACCCTGCACCCAACACACCTGATCCAACTAATCAGCTCATTTACAGCTCATTATAGACTTAAAGTGGCAACGTTACGAAAAGTACTAAAATATTTAGGGCAGTGGGTCTCCAGAACCAGATATGAGAAGCCCTGCCTTAAATGACTCACACGTCCCTACAAAACTCTATTCTGTCCCCCACTAGAGTCTCCTTCTTCCTTTAATCTCCTTTTTTTAAACCATGGTCCTTCTCTCTCCTCGGCATCAACAGTGAAATACACTTTACTGTAATAGCGTGAAGCTAAACTCTGTCCTATATCACAGCATATTTATATCACTGTGGTAATTCTGTATCTGATGTGGTAAATATGTGATCTGCTGATAAGAATCTGTTTGGCAGCTGAAGCTGTTTATCCGATGAAGTTTTTGGTTTAGTGGAGGAACAGGAAGCTGCATAACAACAGGTGTGTGTAGGGGAGCAGGAGAGAGAGAGAGCTGGGGATGTGGTGAGGGAGTAGAAGGGGGTAGAGAAGAGAATCAAGTTGAGTGGTCTTTACTTATCTTTATGTATTGCTGCATGTTTGTACATTGGAACAAATGTCGGCCTTCAGGTCCATTTTACAACACAAACAGCAGCACATTACACAGAACTACACACCTGCACAGCACCATAAATACACAACAGTAATAAACAGTAAGTACATAAATATTAAATATACAGAAATGAAGAATTTCATAGCAAAACTCATTATAGACCAGTTTGAATTATTCTATTCAAAAACTCTTTAAATATACAGCAGTTTGGAGTGAAATTCTTAAATAATAATGAAATGATAATAATGAGAAAGTAATTTATCAGGGTGTGTGCATGTGTATATGTTAGTACATTATACACTGTGTGTGTAGTTCATCTGTGTTTGTGTGTGTGTGTGTGTGTGTAAAAATCCATTCAACAGAGAAATATTAGAAGTAAAATTATAGAAATACTCCAATATTCAAATTAATTAATTAGTCAGTACTTCCTGGCCACCATGTTGGTCTTGGACTTACCAGTGTGAAATATTTTTGTTTTTTACAGTTTAAAAGATTCAGTTCTTTAGTACTCTGGAAATTAGCTTCTGCACCACCATCAGACTTCTGAGATTATTTTTAACCAGAAGCTTCCTTTGGAATTAACCTTTATTTTAAAAGAGTGATGGAGAAATGAACCTTCTTCTTTCTTTTCCAGAAAAGGCTGTGAATGAGGAAAAAGCTGAATATTATAATGATGTCACCACCAGTGGCCTGAAAAGTGGGTGCCTTTATAGAGATCACTTCACTGAAAGATTTTAGGAAAATTCTCTGAATTCATTGTAAAACTGTTTTCTATTTGATTTAGGTGAGGTGGGAACAGAGGACACTACAGAGGACTATAATGATGTCATTTCTGCTGGACAAACTTCAGAAAAATTAATAAGTGTGTTTCTATTGTGTAATATTTGCCATGCAAAATCAGTCAGTCATACAGCAACAAAGCAGCTCTGCTTGGTTTGTGTGGTGTAATAACATATTTGTATAGTAATTGAACAGAGTAGGATTAAAAATAAAATAAATTAATTTTACATAAAAATAATGTATTTTTATGTAAAATTAATACAGGATTTGGTTATTACTGGGACTAAATTCTGAATTTTCTGAGCACATGTTGATAAACAGTAAATGTGATTCTAAACCAAGGTGTTGTACTTATTGTGAGGTGGGATCCTCTTGTTTAACATGACTATCACAAGCAGTGGTATAATGTGCAGAACAGAATATAGCAAGTCTGATAACAAAGTGTGATTTTTGTCATTAAAATATTTCCTGTGTTTCCTGTTTTAATCTATATATTTGAGAAAAAGTATTGGCAAAACCTGTCTTTGATGAAAAACTGTTTTAAACTGGAAAACAGCTAATGTCATGTTTCTATACTTTTGGTCACCTAAAAATTTGGTGGTCTGCCAACAAAGGTGCCATGTCCTAAGTTGTTAAACACAGCTCTATCATCTCATATTCATCATTTCACCTCAAACCCAAATGTCTTCAGTGTATACCAAAAACAAAAAAAAATTTACCTTGTCATTCCAACACTTTCAGAGGAGACAAACTTCACCTTAAAAAAGCACATATGGGTCTTTTGTATGCAAAAAATATTTTAAAGTTCTGTTCTTTTGCTGTTTTTCCATCATTGTTTTTAGATGTTGCAGTTAAACAGCCTTTCCCTTGTCACTTCCACAGAGACTATTTTACATAATCAGCATTTCAGCCAAAAACATTATATAAAAAATCAAACCTGAATAAATAATTTAAGGAAACTGTGAGACGGTAATCACTGTAAAAATAGCCAACAGAACTTACAAGGCTCTTGTTGATACTGGGGCTAACCAAACACTTGTAACTGAGCACTGTTTGCCAGTTCAGCAACTCAGTCATATGGCCAGGCTGTGAGTCAAATGTATACACAGTGACGAGCAAGTCTACCCTACAGGTGAAGGTAATATAGAAATTAAAGGTCAAGCTTACTTACTTAAGGTAGGTTTAATTCAGAATTGTCCCTACGCTGTGATTTTCGGCAGAGACATTCCAATTTTAATAGATCTTCATGATGTCGAGCCAGCAGCAGCCAAGGCTATAGTCGTGACTACGTAACAGTATAAATTTAAGCAAAGTTCTGATGAGGTAGTTGACCTCTTAAAGGAACTACCTTATTCCGACAAAACTAAGAGGAAGAAAACAAGGACAGAGAAAAGACAAGAGAAGGTTAAAGGCACTAAAATAGTTGAATGTGTACAAACTCCAGCAGATCAAGTACCAGAACTTCCAGCAGCCATAGGTCACTTACAAAGGCAGGATCCAACTTTAAAATCACTGTTTGATAAATGTGAGCGTAGTACTGGTAGCAATGCTAAATACAGTCAGATCGGGGTAAAAGAAGGAAAATTGTACAGAGTCAAGGATAACGTGGAGCAGCTAATGATGCCTTCTTGTCTTAAAAATAAAGTGTTGCAGTTAGGACACTCAGATCCATGAACAGGCCATTTAGAACATGCGAAAACGTTAAGTCGCATAGCGAACAGATTTTCCTGGTCAAGGATGCAAACATTGTAGAATACTGCAAAATATGCCCTGAATGCCAATTAACAGCCCCATGGAAGAAGTCAGACCGAGTGCCATTAGTTAATTAAACTATTATAGACATACTGTTCTTGTGAACTGCTATGGACATAGTTGGTCCTCTGACAAGCAGTCAGATGGGAAACCTATGTCCTGGTGATCTGCAATTATGCAACATGTTACCCAGAAGCTTTCCCCCTGAAAAAAAGTAAAAAGATGCCAGATTGTGAATGCACTGATCCAGTTCATTTCAAGGGTAGGTATACCTGAAGAAATTCTGACAGATCAAGGCACAAATTTTACATCAGAACAACTCAGGGAGGTGTACGGCTAGTTAGCCATTAAAGGCATTAAGACCACACCATACCACTCTCAAACTGACAGAATGGGGGAGAGATTCAACAAAACTTCAAAAGCAATGCTCATCTCATACAGAGATGTCCCACAAGCATCGAGTGGATTTTCACCTGTATGGGAGACAAGTGCAAGGCCCTGTTGATGTCCTGAAAGAGGCATGGGAAGGTGAGAGACCTAAAGAGAAGTTGAACATTTGGTCATACATCTTGAAGATGAGAGACAAGCTGAGTCAACTCAGAATTGGTGCACACAAATATGGAAAGAGCACAAGCCAAGCAGAAGCAGTGGTATGACAGAGCAGCAAAGCACAGGGAATTCAAACCCGGTGGCGATGCACTCATTCTGTTACCAATGTAACAACGTGCAGAGGAATATTGGTGACGCCACATATGAACTGTTATTCCCTGACAGAAAGAAAACCTCACAACGCTTCAATGTCAATATGCTCCAAACATGGCATGAAAGCACCGTCAGCAGTTGAAGAGGAAGACGAATGCAATGAACAGTATTTTCCAATGGAGAGAGGAAATGAGACAACGTCTGAAATGTCACACTTCAGTATCAAGCAGCAGAAATACGATGAATGATTCCTGCAAATCTGTTCAGAGACGAGCCAGGGTGCATGGACATCATTCAGCACAACATCAGGCTGATGAAGACCGAGCCAATTCGTCAATCCAACTGCCGTGTTCCTGCACGTCTCATCCCAGACCTAATGAGAGAAATGGAGGCTATGCTTCAAATGGGAGTAATAGAGCCTTCCAAAAGTGAACGGTGCAGTCCAGTGGTGTTATTCCCAAAGAAGGATGGAGGACAATGATTTTGTGTGGACTTTTTTTTAAAGCTCAATGATGTCTCTGCATTTGATGATGCGTGAGTGGACAAGCTTATCAAAAGGCTTGGCAAAACAAGAAAATTCTTAACTACGCTGGATATATGTAAAGGATACTGGCAAGTACTGTTGAGTCAAGAAGCCCAAGAGCTCACAGTGTTTCATGTGCCAAGTGGAATTTATCTTTTTTGTCCCTGCCATTTGGCCTCCAGGGGGCGCTGCAATGTTTCAGAGGCTGATGGACGAGATCCTGAAAGGAACAGAGAACTTCACAGCAGCCTACACTAATGATGTCATCATCTACAGCGCAACTTGGGAGAAACATCTCCAATATGTGGAGACGGTGCTGCAGAGAATCGTCGAGGCAGGGCTGACAGCGAACCCGGCCAAGTGCAGCATGGCAAAGGGGAAGTCTCCTACCTGGGTTATGTCCTCAGCAGCGGTAAGATCTGCCCACAGGTGGATAAGGTGGAAGCAGTGAAGGCTTGTCCATCTCCCACAACAAAGCGAAGGGTCAGATCCTTCTTAGGTATGGTGGGTTGGTACCTTTGGTTAATTCCAAACTTTTCAAGCCGAGCAGCGGTACTCACTGAACTGACTAAGAAAGATAAACTCCAAAAGGTGAAATGGACTGAAGATGGTGAGAGAGCATTCCAGGACTTAGAACAACAACAACAACAACAAAAAAAAAACTGTTTATGTGCTGAACCAGTGTTATGCAGTCTGGATTTTTCAAAACCATTTGTGGTTCAGACAGATGCTTCTAGCTCTGGACTAGGAGCAGTGCTTCTGTAAGGAGATGGAGACGACATGTGCCTGATCCTTTACATTAGTACAAAGCTGTTCAACTGTTGAGAAAGAAGCACTTGAGGTGAAATGGCACTCTCAATTGACTGAAATACTATCTTATAGGTCCTGACTTTGTTCTAGAGACTGATCACTGGCCTTTGCAGTGGATGAGAAAAATGAAAGACAGTAACGCCAGAATTACATGGTGTAATTATGTCAAATTATTTGTCATTAGGGAGAAAAGAGGCACATGCTGCAATATCCTTAAAATAGCATAATACTACAGTAATAATCCAGAAGTTGTTAAGGGGTCCCCTGTCAGCCATGGGGTCCTAAACAGCTGCTTATGTCACTTACTAGGTAGAGCCGGCACTGGTGATAATAATTGTATCAGTCATTAGGCAGATCAAGTTAAACTGTATTATTCAGTAAAGCTTCCAGTTTTGTACAGAGAGCGAATGTAGGACTTTACAACTGGAAGAGTGTCCAGCCTTACTATTTGTTTTTTATTTCTTTCTTTCTTTCTTTCTTTATTTAGTAGTGAAATATAAAGTACCTGTGCATTAAAATGTGCTGATTTTTAAAGTAATTTATGAAATTGACTTATTTTCCCTTCAAAAAATAAACATTTGTAATTTCACCAAACCTCAGCATACAATTGTATGCACTTGTATAATTATAAAGATATTGTTGCAAAATAATACTTTATTAATAACACACATTTTTATCTGGAGGTTTATAGTGTATGTCATGTTTCTTCATATGTATGCTATTTGATGGCAGATACACTTGTACTGATAAAGCCAACACTGTGTCATACCATTGTAGCCTCTTATGCTCCTTGGAACCACCAGTGGTTCCAAAACGCACTTCGTCATATTCTTCATAACTTTCATATTTCATAAGCTACATTCAAAAGGTGGGTGTCATATGAGAGCTATAACTGTCTTCTTTCCAGTCAAATAGATGGGTGATGTATTTTTAAACCCTTATAATAGAAGAAGCTGAACTTTTGTCTGCTGAAAGTTGACCCATTTTTTCACAAATCTGGGCTATAAACTATAAACAGATGGTGTCTCTTCAGTGATCTGCTCTGTAAAAATTATTTTTATAAAATAATACAAAGCATCTAAGATTTTTGGCTTTCAGCAGTAAATTGTAAGCATATAGCAATATGTGTATGATCATAAAACACATTCTGTTAATTTGAGGGGAGCTTTTACACAAAAAAAATAAAATAAAATAATAATTTGCATTTATTTCATGCAGTTACTGAATAATTTGCCTTATGATTTGGTCATGTAAATTCAGATGGACAAAGCAAAATATACCCTGGAGCATAAGAGGTTAAGGACTGAGTGAATCGCATGGTGACATAAGTTTGCAAATTCAAAGAGCTTTTTCATTAGAATTTGATATTTGCCTCCATTTTGAACCCAACACAGAAAAAAATAACTTACAGAGGAGAAGATTTACCGAGTCAATCTAAAAACAAAGAAACAAGAAATCCTAGGAGCACATTGGATACATTACAACTTTGTTCCTTATTTATTTTGTTTTGTTTTATTTTTTTTTTTTTTATTTTTTTTTTTTTTGGGTGAAAAGAGTGTGAAAAGAGAAATCAGCTCACAATACATTGTATATATTGAGGTTTCTGTCCTTCTAGTTCAGGTGTATAACTTTTTTGACAGTGGTGAGTGATATTAATATTAAGGTCTTGATGTGATTGGGTGCTGAAAATGGGTCATTAAGTAGAGCTTTGTTGGGACAGAAAGGGATAGCAAGGCTCAAAATCTCTGATAGCCTGTCCATGACCTCCGATCAACACTGCTGGGTAGGGGACAAATCCAGAATGCATTACAGTAATTGTCTGTTACAGCTGGGCAATGTAGGCCTGCATCACTGTGGCTAAATCCCATACAATGTACCTACATTAGTTTAGTAATGTAGGTTCTGTGAGGGGTTTTATATTGTATTAACTGGGGCTCTAGGAGAAAGCTAGATTAGAGGGGCAGTGTGAGCTCCCAAAAATATTACAACAGAAAGCTGATGACCAGAGATGTGGTGGTCAAGCTGTTGAGGTGGAACAGCAGGGAGACCAGGGAAGCACCTGGTTATCTTGTGGTGAGAAATAAGGATAGCAAATACACGAGTCTGGTCCAGCACTAGCAGCAATAAAGCTGGGGCTCCATTGGTGCCCACTGGCCTAGCTGTGGGGTGGACCTGCAGTCCTGCTCAGAAGGATGGACAGCAGCAAGCAGTTCTCTCTGGACTACAAACAGCTTGATTGAGCTGATAAATGCACATCAGTGTCTTTTTATGCTGTTGTTTATTAAGTAGCAATGATGTGAAGATGATGAAGGAGACTCCGCTGACACTGCCTTACTTGTATAAGATGTTTATTACAAAGTAAAACAGTATCATATCAAGCACTATAAAGTACCTGAGAGGGGATCCGTGCCAATTCTAAAGTGTCCCCCCTAGAACAGAATATCTCGACTGCTTATATATGGTGCTTGTTGTTGAAAAAGGAGACAGAACATATGGTCCTTTTTAAAATGATCTCATCTATTTAGAACTAAGAGAGAGGCCTACTCCCTATGGGGGCCTTTGGACCAGGGGGCCCCCTTAACTTAAATATTCCAAAACCTGCAAAAACAGAACACATGGAACTTCAGACCTCAACTTATTCTGAAAGATAAGAGTGTTTTTGCCTTCTTTTATAAAGCTACTCTTTTAAATACACCTCAATGCTCATCTTTTTTATTTATTATCATCAGAGTTGATAAGTAACGAAATACAAGTTACTTTGTACAAGTACTTTGTTACTGTGCTTGAGTCATTTTTTTTAGATATCTGTACCAGATTTCTGGCGCTTAATACATTTTCACTTTTACTCACTACATTTCAAAAGAAAAATCCAGTAGAGATGTTTCGCTCTATACCAGAGCATCCAATCAGTGTCGATATTTCGTGCTGCGAATTGTATCCATACAATGATTCTGTGCCTCGCTTCAAATGCTGGAGTCACGTGATAACAGCCGACAAAGCTTTGTTACGTCACTATAATGTCAAATGACAAATACCCCAGGCTTCTTCCATGGGGTTAAACTGGTGAGTTTCTGTTGTTTTCAGTTGCCATAGTTCAAATATTTTATATGTTATTCAAATATTGTTTTTAAACTGATCCATAAATAAAAAGACAAATCTATAATTGGTCTCTGTTTGTGTCTGAAGTTCAAACGTATCTGAAAAAACCCAAACTCGATGTAATGGACAAATAAAGTTATTTTTAAGATTGTTTATTTGTCCGTAGTTAATATGAGATGGAAAATTGTATGTCCGTGGTATATATATATATATATATATATATATATATATATATATATATATATATATATGTTTAAATGATCAAATTAAAACAAATAAGTTGCAATCACAGTTTATTTGTGTGAATAAGCTTCAATGAAAATATATGACAATCAGTAAGAAACAATGATTGTGAAAATTGAACTGGACAGTAGATGCAGCATGGAGTCAGGTGTCGAATGCTTCAAAACACTGAACCATTTTCTAATAGAATTGATTCAACTGTGTTGATGCTTCAAAAAGCTTCATAACAGTCATCACTAGAATCCAGCTTTCTGATTGATTGCTACAGTTGTGTCAGGGTGGAAATGTTGGAATATGTAGATTGATGACTGCATGGCTGTTAGGAATAGCCTATAGCCTGATGTAATGACATTGTAGGACATTAGTGGATTTTGTGTGTGCAACTCCCGGTCTGAGAACTCCACACTGTCCCACTCTGGCCCTGGCCTTACTTAAGGGAATTATTTGATATGATGTCCATGATTTACTGACTGCTAAAATAAAAATCTATTTTTTTTTCTTAGTAGAGATTCTAACAATGTCTATCTCAAATTCTTATAAAGGAAGTTAAACATGTAAACATGTTTGGGTGCTCTAGACAAGTGGATTCTCACAGATGAGCCATGTAGTTCTAGTATAAGCCATCATGTACGCTCAGTTTAATGGGTGTGTACCTCTAACCCTCAATAAAAAGTTCCCTGTTTAAAAAAATTGAATTAGAAATATATTTTTTACATGAATACTTTTATTATTTCACTTTAAGTACATTTATAAGCATTTACATTTATACTTCTACTTGAGTAAAAAATCAAGTTGTACTAAGTCATATTCCAGTTAAAAAAAAACAAAAAAAAAAAACAGGGGTATTCAATTTTATTCATGAAGGGCTGCTGTGGCTGCAGGTTTTCATGATCACACATGATTCCACTACTTTTATCAGTTAGTCTCAATCTTTACACAACTGATCATGTGATCTCCTGCTTTGTCGTAAATAAAATATTCATTCACATCAACCTATTACAGGTAAGAGTGGACACTCCACATTTAACATGCTGTGCTTAACCATCAAAGACCCAAAGCCCGCTACTCAGTCAGTTATTAATAGGCTGCCCCTCTCTGTGTACCCCTGCATATGAAAATGATCTTAATATAAAACTACCACAGACTGACTGTCAATGCATCTGTGAACTGTTGTTGAATCTGTCTTCTCATCACTGCCATCTGACAACAAACAACATCTCACTGATGCAGTCATTTTGAGAATCTTTGAGTTCGTTTCCACTCAAAATTCCCAAAAATCAACAACCTCCTGAAAAAATATTCCCCACTGTATCCCCAAACCACAGTAATGACTTAAATCAGTGTTTCTCAGTCCTGGTCCTGGAGGCCTACTGGCCTGCACTTTCAGTGTTTACCCTGCTGCCAAAACACCTGATCCAACGAATCAGCTGATTTACAGCTCATTATAGACTTAAAGTGGCTATGTTAAATGAGGAAAAGCACTAAAATATGCAGAGCAGTGGGTCTCCAGAACCAGATATGAAAAGCGCTGCCTTAAATGACTCACACATCCCTATAAAACTCTGTTCTGTACCCCACTAGAGTCTCCTTTTCTTTTATTCTCCTGTTTTTAAAACCATGGTCCTTCTCTCTCCTCTGCATCAACAGTGGAATACACTTTACTGTAATAACATAAAGCTGAAGTCTGTCCTGTATGAGAACATATTTACAGTAGTGCAGTAATTCTGTATCTGATGTGGTAAATATGTGATCTGCTGATAAGAATCTGTTTGACAGCTGAAGCTGTTTATCCTTTGGAGTATTTGGTTTAGTGGAGGAACAGGAAGCCGCGTATCAACAGGTGTGTGTAGAGGAGCAGGAGAGAGAGCTGGGGATGTGGTGAGGAGGTAGAGGGGGGTAGAGAAGAGAGTTAAGTTGAGTGGTCTTTATTTATGATTGATCTACTTTTATATATTGGAACAGATGTCAGCCTTCAGGTACATTATGCAAAACAAACAGCAGCACATTACACAGAACTACACACAGTGCAGATACACAGCAGGACAGTGTGAAAAAAAGGCAAAATATACAATAAATACACCAGAAAATAAATATACAGGACAATAAATACACCAGATAATAAATATACAGGACAATAAATACACCAGATGATAAACACACAGAACAATAAAATGCACAGCACCATAAAACAAAAACAGTAAGTACACAAGACAAAATACACAGAAATTAAGAATTGTCTTGCAAAACTCATTGTAGGCCCCTTTGAATTATTCTATTCAAAACTCTTTATATCCATATTTTTTACAAATGGATATACAGTATTTTGGAATAAAATTCTTTAAATAATAATAGCACTGAACATGTGTCTGTGTGTGTGTGTGTGTGTGAGATGGTTATCAGTGTGTGGATCAGCTCTCTGCAGGTGCAGCATTAATGCTGTATTACACTGGAGTGTTTCCTCTCTCTGAAGTCAGTCTCCTGTATGTTGGTGTGTTTCTCACCGCACTGCTGCGAGCGTCTCTCCTCACACACACACCTCTAGAGATGGAGGTGGAGTTCTGTTCATCAGTGCTGACGCTCGTTTGATAAATATGGAGAAAGAAAAAAACGCCTCCTCTGATTTGTCACTGAAAATGTTTGATGATTTCCTCTCCTCCTTCTAATAAGGTCATAGTGAGGGTGATTGGCGGCTGTGGGGAGCTCTCTCTCTCTCTCTCTCTCTCTCTCTCTCTCAGTTTCTTCAGTCTGTCTGGGGGAGTGGAGGTGAAGCTTGTTCTGCTGCTGAGTTGAACGGACTGTGTGCAGGTCAGAGGGAGATGGACAGCTGTGTGGTTCTTATTCTTCTGTCCTCCACAATCACACTCACCACAGCTGGTAAGTAATTATTGTCAATAAATGGAAAAAAAAAGTGATAAATAAAACTCAGAATATTAATACACAGAATATTAATAACTACTACTCAGAATATTAATACAACAAAGAACTAAATTTTTTTAAGATCAGAATAATATTATTGTAAATTATTAATCTGTATCTCTTTGGATGTACATTATCTCTCATTTTGAAATTTGATTAATCTCTTTCATTGCTCAATTTTTAACTTTTTGACTTTTTATAGCATTTACAACACTATTATTGACTTTGACATTGTTTTTGACATATTAGAAATCTTGGTAACACTTTACATCATGATTCCTCAGTAATTTAATAACTATATACAAACAAAGCCTGAAGAATTATAATAATTTTCTGAAATGAACAGTGTGCTTTATTTTTTGTTAATGTTTTATTTATTTATTTATTTATTTTTTACTTTTATTGATTTTTCATAGTTAGCATACACTTTCTGGTTATCAATAACACAACTGGGGGAAGGGGTTGCTAAAATAATTAAATAAATAAATAAACAATATGTAAAAGTATTCAACATATACAGGATGTCAATGTTTGCAGAGTCTTAACGTAATTAATGGCATCAGTCCAGAAACAAAACGTTTTTGCATTTGCATTACAGAATGTCCTGAAAATATCCATACCGTAACTGTGATAAGGAAAGATTAGGTTTAAACCAGCCTTTAAAGATTGGTTTCTTGGCTTCAGTTAAAGCTGCCATCATAACCTTTCTTTGAAGCAAAAGTAAGGTTGGGGACAACGTAATGTTGACAGATTAATGTGACATACAGCCATGAAGCCTTCACAACGGAATAGCCAAAACATATGAACATAATCTCCAACTAGATCCAAATGATATCCTTTACAGTTTTTGTCATTTGAAAGTTTCATCAAAAAAAGCACGGCAGGTAGTGATATTAAAATCCTGGGAGCTAATTTGAAGTGAATTAACTGATGAGACAAATTCTTAAAAGATGTATGCTTTACTGAATGTACGCAGGTCTCTATTCCAGAGCTCTACTGCACCTAAAGGAGAATTCCTGAATCGAATAAAAAGGTCATACAAACGTGAGACTAAGCCTCTGGAAGATTCATGATTGCACAAATGATCCAGCAAGTGATGATTCTTTAACTTAGCCTTCCAGGGAACCTCGTACACATGCAGCGCAGAGTGTAGCCTCAGACATAGAAAATAGGAAGTGCCAGGAATAGAAAAGATGTTACATAACTCTTGAATGGAATAAAGCTCATGTGTGATATCATCCAAAATAAAAATATTCTTACTAGACCAAGTGGAAAAGACAAATGGCTTGGAGCCTGTCAAAAGAAAATTATTAAACCACATGGGAGATGATTTGTGCAGTTTCATATTACATTGGAAAAACTTAGAAGCTCCACAGTCTGATGTGTAACACCAGCAAAGGGTAAGTCTTGGAGCCTTATGGGAGAGATGAGTTGTTGTTCTATTTTCTGCTAAGATGCCTTAAATTTAAAATTAGGAATAGCTAGACTACCAGACGCATTTGCATGCTGAAGTGATTCTAGGCAGATTTTATATCTTTTGTTGATTGATATTAAATTTTTGAGTAACTTCTCAGTGTCATTAAAGTTTTGCGGGGGAGGGAGAGGAATCATTGCGAACAGAAAATTGATAAGATGAAGAATGTTCATTTTGAGTATGGAAAGTGTGGCAGACATGGAAATTTAAAGTGAACAAATCTTTGTTAAGTATTAAAAAGATGAGCATAGTTGTGCCTAGGTTCACTGCTGACGAAAATAATGTTGCACGGTTATGACGGATTCACTCTTATTGAAGTGCAGAACGCAAAACGCTTTCTGCCCAGGGGTCATCATCTCCTCGCAGACTGAAGGGAGCCATCCTCTGGTGACAGCCTGAAACTCTATGATACCTTCTGTCAATTGGTATGTGATTGGTTCCTAGGCGCCTCATGGTTGTAAAAAATATGGTGCTTTGAAATTGGATTAATCTTTTTGAATCACCCTGTATTCTGATACCTAAAATCAAACATTTAAACTTTGTATCTCCGAATGTCTAGAAAAATTAAATTGACATTATACCAACCAATGGGCTTCAGACTTGTCTGAGTTAGTTTTAATATCCTGATAATAAGCCAAATCTTTGAAGTAACAAAAGTGAATGTGGCACTGAATTACTAACATCTGAAAGAAATAAGATAATCCGCATATAGGGAGAAACTATGTGTCCTGTAGCAACACATGCTGTTGGGGAAGAGTAAAGAGTTTGAATCATCTTGACAAAAGAGGGCCTAAAACCAATTTCTTGAGCACTGCCCACAGATACCACCACTCAAGTCTGTCAAAAGCCTTCATTGCATCTGCTGAGAAGTGCCTGAGAATTATTCACATATATATATATAAGATGGTGTCAATTATATGTAACACATGCCTAACATTATCTGTGGTGAATGTGCAATGTGGATGGGGAGGTGTCCACCCCCTGCTGTGTCCTGTAGTTTTTTACCCAATTTTTACCCAATTTTCCACCCAATTTAGTCATTTCCAATTCCACCCGCTAGTTAGGACTCCCCCAATCACACGATATTACCAGCACTAGAAGGGTGAAGGCTAGCACAGGCTTCCTCCGAGACCTGTGAAACCAGCCACCGCATCTTTTCGAACTGCCGCTCACGCAACGTCATTGGACAGCTGAACGTGCTCGGAGAAAAGCGCCAACCACCAGTTCTGTTATGTCAGCTAACAGACGCCTGCGCTGACTAGCATCGCATTGAGTGATGGGGGGAGAAGGGGGGCCATCCTACCCACCCAGAGAGAGCGAGGCCAGTTGTGCTCTCTTGGACTCCTGGCTACAGATGGCTGTAGCATCACCAGGCATTGGACTCGCAATCTCCTGATGATAGGGTCAACGCTTAGACGGTTGCGCCACTCAGGAGCATTCCATCGTCTGTTTAGTTTTACTGATGTTGAGAGATAGATTCATGTTTTGGTGCCAGCTGGTTAGTGACCTCCTCTCTGTAGGTCATCTGGTCATTGTCCGTGATGAGGCCCAGGAGGGTAGTGTCATCCACAAGCTTTACAATAATATTGTAGCTGTGCTTGGCAGCATAGTCATAAGCACAATCGCAAGTGAACAGGAAGTACAGGAGGTTACTGAGCCCACAGAACTGTGGTGCACCTGAGTTGAGGACCAGTGGGGAGGAGGTGTGTTGGCTGATTCTCACTATCTGGGGCCTGCCCATCAGGAAGTTCAATACTCACCTGCAGAAGTGGTCTCCAGTCCAAGATCAATGAGCTTAGAGATGAGTTTTGAGTGAATTATGATACTGAATGCTGAGCTGTAATAATGAAGAGGATTCTCACACGTGTATTCCCTTTGTCCAGGAGGTTAAGTGCATTGTGTGTCTCCAAGGCAATAGCACCATCCATGGCCTTGTTTGATCTGTATGCAAACAAAAGAGGGTCAAAAGTTTCAAGAAGGTGGGGGGGGGCATAGATGTGGGTTTTAAGTGGTTGCTTGAAGCACTTTATGATGACTTTTATCAGTGCGACAGGGCGATAATCATTTAAACTGGTTTCTTCAGGACAGGAACAATGAGGGATGCCTGGAAAGGGGTGGGGACCATGGAGTGACTTAGGAAGAGGTTGACGAGGTTGGTGAACACCTCTGCCAGGTGATCAGCGCACACCCTGAGAGCATGGCCTGGGATACTATCCTGTCTCGGAGCTTTGCAGGGTTGACCCTTCTGAAGGACCATTTCATGTCAACGGTTTCTAGGGTCAATGCGGCAGCATCTCCGGGACACGTGGTGGGTGTTGTGATGTCTGCATCGAACTGATCTTAAAAGGTGTTGAGCTTCACTAAGAGTGATGCAGTAGGCTGAAGAATATCTGTTTTTTTTTTTTCTTTGTAGTCTGTGATGCAGTGTAATCCACTCCACATGCATCTGGGGTCAGTGTTGTAATAGTTGGGCTCCACTCTTTTCCTGTAAGCATTCTTGGTATCCCTGATGGACTTCCAGAGGACAAATCTGGCTGTATTGTAGGTGTTGAGGTCCCCTGAGTTGAAGGTGGTCGTCCATGCTTTGAGTTTAGCACAGATCTCTTGGCTGACCTAGTATTTCTTATTCTAGATTTTTTTAGCCTGTGCAGGATGTAAACAGCTGTTAAAAGGACTGAGCTCAACTGTCTGGGAAGGTAAAATGGTCAAACATTGATGGTCAGCAGATCCAGCACTGGTAAGCAGTGCACAAAGAGTTAACCATAAAGCACACACCCTCTCCTCTTGATTGAGTCCTGCATTCTGTTCTGTCCTGTCAGTAGACACCCTTCGGAGTGACGGTACAGTTGGGCATGCTAGACTCCAGCCACGTCTTGATGAACATCAGAACACAGGATTTGCTAATGTCCTGTTGGTGCTTAATCCATGCATGCAGCTCATGTAGCTTGTTGTCCAGTGACTAAACGTTAGCAAGCAGAAAGCGGGGCCGAGGAGGTCTGTCGGGTTCTGCACAAAGCTCCAGCATGCTTCCTTCTCCTAGTTTTTTTTTCCAACAATGTGCACATGTTGCCCACAGTGTCAAATGTCAGCTTAAATCCAGCTGGCTGATGACTGTAGCTCGAAAAGTATTTGGATACTGATATTATTTGTTTATTTATTAATTTTGTTTACTCATATTATTTATTTATATTTGGATATTCATACTAAATGTTTGTGCAAAAAAAGCCAGTAATAAAAAGTAAATTCACATAAGTTTGTTGATATGTTTCATAGCAAAAATATAAGGATCTAATCTTACCACAACAATTTCAGTCTAAATATGCAGTAGTTTTATAGACTGATCTAACAGAGTTAGAGAACATTCATTTTCTTAAATGATTTAGTAACTAGATAAGTCATATACACATATATTCAGATAAACATAGACTTATCTTCATCTAAATATTACTTATTCACATTTGACATATTTGGAACTTTCCAAGTATGTGACATGAATACTGTGTAATAGAAGTTTAGAAGGTAAAGAGCACAAACTAATGACAAACACTTGCAATGTGTTTCTAAACAGAGTTTGTTACATTTCAGACACAGTACTGAGTCCTCTATCTTGTTACTCATGTCTCTTGCAGTTGCTTTATGAATGAGAGAATTGAGGAAAAACATATTACAGCTGGTCAGGTCAGCTAGAGTTAGGGTACCGTAATTTCAATATTTCTATATCATCTACTACACAGACAGTGTTACTGTAGCTGTAATGTATGTCAGTCTCAGCCTCAAATGGAGTGATAGACAGAAGTCTACACAATATCTTGTGGTGTAGGTTAATGTACACCAATCACTTTACATTAAAAAGTCTTTTATTTTTTTCAAACCCATATCTGAATCTGTGCTAAACACCATTAGATGTGTCATACCATTACTTGCAGAAACTATTTAGCTTAGTATGATATGCCAGATGGTGGAACTTCACAGTGAAGATGTTTAAACTTTTCTTTCCCACACTGGGAGCAACCAACTGTATTAGATGTGGGGGAGGGGGCTGCCAAGTTATTTTCATGTATATTACATATATATATATATATATATATATATATATATATATATATATACATACATACATACATATAGTATATATTAATACATATTTCTGGTATACCATTTGTAATGTCAGTAACACCAATATTTATGTCATTTCTATTGCAATATAATTATATTTTTAAAATTACTTTTTAATAATGTGTGAATTTATCAATATCAGTAATAATAGTGCATTCCATTCCATGTTCTCTGTTTTCTCATTTTAGAAGTCAGGCTGGTTGATGGTTCTCGTTGCTCTGGGAGAGTGGAGGTGCTTCATGGAGAGACCTGGACCACAGTGTGTGATGCTGACTTTGACCAGCAGGATGCAGAGGTTATGTGTCGAGAGCTGGGCTGTGGGCTTCCTGTGGAGTTGCTGGGAGCAGCTGCTTTTGGCAGAGGGGAGGGTCAGGTGTGGTCAGATGAGCTTCAATGTAGAGGAAATGAATCTCAGATTCGCTTCTGTCCAACATCATCTTCACTCAAACACAACTGCACCCATGAGAATGATGTGGGTCTGGTGTGTGCTGGTGAGCACTGAATTTACCTTAATAAACATCTTAATTTCATCTTCCCTGTGTGGTTAAATCTAACATTTTACTCCCTGAGGTATTTGATATCTTTCCACTCAAAAAGATTTTTTATATCAGGTTTTGATTTATAATAATGTTCTGAAGAGAATTTTGAGGAAATTTTAAATTTAATTCGTATTTTCTCTTCTAAAGGGGAAAATCTGTTCTTAACCAAGCATGCTTGTGACCTCATTCATCCTTTGTAAATTTCAACTGAATCACTGAATTTGGTAACTTTTTAGGCTCAGGTGATCCATCTAACTAGATTATTATGATTATTATTATTATTATTATTATTATTATTATTATTATTATTATTATTATTGTTCATAATAACTATTTAATCAATAGACAATACTGATGTTTTATTTTTATTCACCTTTTGTCAGAGTCGTTAACATATAAATTGACAGAGGCCTAATAGAACAATATTTGAAAAATGTAAAGACTAGAAATAGTTTGACATGAAAATGAGACAGAGATCTATAAAAGCAGATAAGATCTTCTTCAAATATAATGTAGCCTTACAGTAAATGGATATTAATAGTAAGAGAGGGAAGCATTTCCACTGTATTTTTCAAATACATATCATTTGGTAGCTAAAATGTTTGACATCTGGCTTATTAAATGTAATGTTGAACAAGCAGGAAATGAAGCAGGATGCATATGTGTGTTTATCATAATCTACTGAAAATAACAGAAGAAAAATGCAGGAAAAAGAGAATCTAAGAAAACAACAAAGAGTGAAACAAAACTAAAGAACCAAAGTAAGGAAACTTGAAAAATAATAAAACAAAGAAAGAACAAGATAAAAATATTTATTAATTATTAAAAATAAGCACAAGAATAAATAAAAATGCAACAAAGCTACATCTTGAAAACAACAAACAATGCCAAGCAAACACAAGACAAAAACAAGGGTTATACATACTGGGAAATACTAACAAGAAACACATGATCGTGATTACTGGGTTACACAGAAGAAACAGGTGAGCGGACAGAGTTAAGTAGGGAGCATGAACCCGAAACATACAAAGGCACATGGCAAAAGCATGAAGGTTAACAAGAAGGGAAAACAGACAAAGACAAGAACATGGCAAGACAGGATGGTGGAGCAATGCAGCACCGGGTCTCAGAGCACTTCTCAGTTCTCCGGAGCAATGGGACCAATAGCTACTTTGCAGGTGCTCTCTGGAACACTGGGTGGCACTGTGGGGCCAGAAACAGAGTCCAGCAAGTCAGGGAACTCAGAGTCTGGCAGGTCAGAGGCCTCAGAGGCCAGCAAGTCAGGGAAGGCTGCACATGGAGCCGACTGGAGCTGTCTTCGGGTGCAGGTGGAGAAGCGTTGTCAATAAAAATAAAACATTTCTTGTTTCAAAGCAATAGTAACATCAATAATTTAACAGTCATAAACTATATTGGCCCTTTTAACACATATTCTTCAAAAATGTTCTGTATTATTCTCTACTGTACATGTATTGGTAACATTTTACACTCTTGTGCAAAAAACATAGGCCAAGCCCAAAATGGCAAAATACTAAGATATAATGGTCTTAACAACAAATCATTAAACAAACAGATAAAGTAAGTTATTATGGTGTAGCTTTTCCCTTTGATTTCTTTAGAAGTGGGTAAATTGGAACAGTAAGAACTAAGCACTAATGAACAATTTATTTACGTCTATAATAATATCTAATTAAATATTATATAATACATTGTAACATTTAAATCAATGGTGCTAAATCATTTGCAAAAAATAGGACAAATATTAGAATTAAACCTCTTAGCTGTTAACTACTAAAGTCTCATGTTAACATTCAGTAATGGTTTAAATATTATTTGAGATAACAACTGAATCTCTTGATAAAAGTGGCAGGCTGTCAGATACCTGTATGATTCAATGGTTGCCAAAATTGCTCCTGGAATTTTCCTGCTCCGTATGTTTAGGTGATATACTGTTTCAAATGTTCAGGGCTGGATTGTATGTTTTTTTCAAGCGATGCCATGGAAACCCACTCTTGGTTGTCTGGTTGTTTAGCATTCTTGCAAAGCGATCATTAAACGACAAAAGTAGTTTAAGCTAACAGCTCCAAAATGAAACACAGATTTAAATGTTCAGATTTGAATATTTATTCTCTAAATTTATGTCATTGATACCTGAGTGAGCCAGAATGAACCTGTGTGGTTGTGTGTCAAATTGTTTAGACTTTCTCACTAAGCTAACACTAGCTTTCAGGGCTAATGTTTAATGGGGCGGCCACTGGACCACTCTAATGTTCAACCACATTGGCATTGCCGTGGGATGTAAGGACTGATGTAAAAAGTTCTCTTTCTCCCTTTTATCTCACCCTTATCTGCCCAGCTGACACTGGTTTGTCATTGACAGCTTGAGTTCAAAACGCTTACCATGGGTAAAGTCAGCCCTTAATGTAAAACACTAGAGTCATTTACAGATGACAACATAACAGGGAGAAAACGTTTTTTCTTTCTGTTGTACAGCCGGTGTGCGGCTAGTAGATGGAGACAGTCGCTGTGCTGGGAGAGTGGAGGTTCTTTATAGAGGACGGTGGGGAACGGTGTGTGATGATAACTGGGATATGAGAGCTGCTGCAGTGGTGTGTAGAGAGCTGGACTGTGGAGAGGCTATAGATGCACTGAGTGATGCTCACTTTGGTCCAGGATCAGGACCAATCTGGATGGTTAATGTGGACTGTAGTGGATCAGAGTCAACACTGAAGAACTGTAAATCACCAGGATGGGGTAAACATAACTGTGATCATTCTAAAGATGCTGGAGTCATCTGTTCAGGTATGCTGCTATATTTTCATATATTTTTAATGGTGTGGGAGTTGTGGCTAAATTATTGCTATTAACTAAGGTAAAAATAATTTGTAATAAAAGGGAAACAAATCCAGCAGGGCAAAATAGTATTGAATGTATATATATTTTATATATATATATATATATATATATATATATATATATATATATATATATATATATATATATATAAAATTTGATTACTCACATTTGGTGGAATTCTGTCTTAGCTGTTAGAACTTCTGTGATACAAAATATAAACAAAAACATTTACAAAGTTGAATAATAATATAAAAAGGTTTAAAGGAAAGATATCAAAGTTTAGAAAAAGACAACAGTATGCAAAGTGATATAAGATAATATGCAAGATAATATGAGAAATTGAGGAGATAAAGTCAAATATGCAGTACTATTAAGTTGCCTGAATGAAAACCAAGAATAGGAATAATTCTCACTACATATAAGATCACAAACAGCAATGATAAAACGTGTCTATCTGGAATTTACACCAAATTAGATTCTTGAGAGTTTACAGCATCTCGAGACTTGCCACCCTTCCAATATTGCAAGAGAAGCAGAAAGAAGCTTATATTAACACTCAAAAGTGTGTCCTTGTGTTCAGAGACTTTGCCCCAGCTGGTATATTGCTTTAAAAAGGCTCCACTTCGGGTATCAAAAAGGGCAGAAAGAGCTGCCAGTCCAGAAGTTTGCATACGTTGCCTCATCTTCTGATGGGTAAGAACTGCACTAAGTTCAAATTGGGGTCAGCTGAAAGGTCGGAAGCGACTCCAATGACTAGAAGTCAGAAAGACCTCCAATTCGCAACTTCAAAGAAAGCTTGAGGTGCTGTCACTATTAAGAGGATTAGGTGTGGGACACTCCTTGTCACACTTCTTCCACGTGGGAGAGTCTGGGGTCATCCTCCAGTCTTTACTGTGACCCTTAAGGTTTCTTTGTGATACTGGAAAAAAAACCCAAAAAAAACACATTATGTCCATATCATGCAGCTGGTGTGTCCCACAACTTTGAAGATCATTCCAATGTCTCTGGCATGATTTTACCTTTAAATTAAGACAAAAGATGGCATGTTTTGTATATTACACACACACTTAAGGGAAAAAATAAATTACACATCCCTACAACATCATTCCTTTTCACATTACATGATATGTCACATGATGCTATGAATATCCTTTAAAACGTTCGATTCGGTGCTGCTAATGGGAAATTACCTTTTTGTTAAAATGAGACACTCATGCTTTTTTCCCATTGAACTCTTTATATCCATTGAATTGCTGTGTCCTGTCGCACTTGTCCTGTCTCCATCTTGAAACTATGAATACTCTGACTCTGTTCTCTCTTAATATTTCAGGAGTCAGGCTGGTTGGTGGTTCTCGCTGCTCTGGGAGAGTGGAGGTGCTTCATGGAGAGACCTGGTCCACAGTGTGTGATGCTGACTTTGACCAGCAGGATGCAGAGGTTGTGTGTCGAGAGCTGGGCTGTGGGCTTCCTGTGGAGGTGCTGGGGGCAGCTGCTTTTGGCAGAGGGGAGGGTCAGGTGTGGTCAGAGGAGCTTCAATGTAGGGGAAATGAATCTCAGATTTACTTTTGTCCAACATCATCTTCACTTAAACACAACTACACTCATGATAATGATGTGGGGCTGGTGTGTGCTGGTAAGAAATATATTTTTCATAGTTGCTCTTGTATTCCTCTAACTGACCCCATGTTTGAAATTCATTTAGGATATTAATTTTCTGTCTGCAGCTCTCTGGTTGTGCATGAATATAGCATCTCTCTGCACCTCTCTGCCTCTTTTTATGTCACTCTCATTTGTCTCTTGTGTATAGGCAGCGTGCGGCTGGTGGATGGTGGCAGTCGCTGTGCTGGGAGAGTGGAGGTTCTTCATAGAGGACAGTGGGGAACAGTGTGTGATGATGGCTGGGATATGAGAGATGCTGCAGTGGTGTGTAGAGAGCTGCGCTGTGGAGAGGCTGTAGATGTACTGAGTGATGCTCACTTTGGACCAGGATCAGGAAAAATTTGGATGGTTGATGTGGACTGTAGTGGGTCAGAGTCTACACTGAAGAACTGCCACTCAACACTTTGGGCTAAACATGCGTGTAATCACTCTAATGATGCTGGAGTTTTCTGCTCAGGTAAGTTACTCTAAATCACAATTACTTAATACAAAAACCAGTCAGTCACACAGTTATAATGAACATTAATTTACCCCTTTTGCGCGTCTCTGAATTTATAAATTATTTTTAAAATCCTATACGTGAATATTTGTAAATATACTAACAAACTTGTAAGGTGTAATGGAAACACCAAAGTAAGTAGACACCAGAAGACCTTTAATGCAGCTTGGCATCTCTGAAACTGTACTGGAGAGATGGACCACCATTCTTTCAAAAGATATGTACCTCGGTTTGTGTTTTGATGATGGAGGGGAGCCTGTTTAACACAGTCTGAAATCTCCCACAGGTGTTCAGATTTAGGTGACTATGCCATTAAGCCATTTAGTGAACCCTAATGCCTTGTGGATGGGAGCATTTTCATCCTGGTGGAGACCACTGCCATCAGGATTAAAATGTTTCTTCATAGGATAAAGGTGATTAGCTTAGTATTGACTTGCAGTGACCCGTCTCTCTGTGGGGACAACTGGACTCAAAGCATTCCAGCAAAATGTTTGAGTGTCTAAAACACTCTAAATTGGTCTAAAAACACATCTTCAACAGGTGGTGCAATCATGTTTGGGTATAAAAGGACCATACATGAAAGGCAGAGTTCTTAATGGCAGAGGATGGGTCAAGGCCCACCCCTTCGCCCAAAAATGTGTTAACAGTTTTAGAAAAGGAAAAGCACCATCCCTTTTGTTACCAATACAAAGTTCCAAAGCCTGTGTCTGTCATGGTATGGCGGTGTATTAGTGTGTCTGTGAATCACAATCAGAATCACTTTATTTCACCAAGTAACTTATGCATACATGCATGTGCAGCTGAGACATATAAATCAATGACCAACAGCTGTTTTAATCAATAAAATGAAAAAATCTTCAACCATGTGTCATGATAGGAGTAATTTAACCTATTTTTGCACTCGTTAAAAAGGGGTCAAAGAAAAAACAAAGTTTAGTTCAGTCTCAGTTCTTGGCCGTAAGGTCGGCTATGGTCAGGGAGTCAGCTCGCCCAGAAGGTATAAAATACCACCCACACAAAGGCTAGCTTGCAATAGATGGCTTATTTATTGATTAATTTTTAAAAACAGGGTAAATGATGCATTAAATGATATTGATACCAAATGGGGCACAGATATGAGGGAGTCACCTGATCTGAATTTACTAAAAGGAACAAAAACCCTGCAGAAAACTAAACAGGCACCAAACTGAGCATATGTGAGAAGTGCTTTGCCTTAATTTCTCAGTGAGTTGTCAGTTGGAAACACTGTCCTTGGTGTGGAGTATCTGCTCGTTTGGTACTTCAGGCAGTTACTTCTACCCTTTGCGCAGTGAAATATGGACTATAAAAAATGTGAGATAACACGACACAACTGTGGTGGTCAAAAGGGTGGAAGGACACTCTCCTTTTAGCTGCCTCTGAAAGAAGCTGCAGTAGACATGGTTTCAGCAGATTCTGAGAGGAGCATTTTAGACTCACTCTGCTCCACAGGCAAACTTCTCTGAAGAGTGGACACCAGTTTGTTTCCACTCCCTCTCTCTCACTGTCCAGACAGAAGGTTCTGCACCTGAATTACCTCTGGCCAAACAATAAAAATTCTTAACTCTATCAACTTGCTAGTAAGCAAAAATATGATCTGGAAAAGAAACACTCAGTCTCTTAACTTCTTGACTTTCTCTGAAGTTGTCTTGACTTTTTCCAAACTTCTTTTTGTACTCTTCCTTCTGAACCAAGTAAAACTCTGGATTCTAAGTTGAAATCTACCTGAAGCCACTCTTTTCGGTGGAGACAGGACAGGGATGCAGAGGTTCTCGTGCATCATGTTAATGAATATTTAATTTTTTTGTTTAACCACGTCAAGTTGAACAAGTTTTGTCAGTGACACACAGTCTCTCCTTAATTCACCACAAAGTACTCAAGCAAAATAGATAAAAACAGTAGTGCAAAGACAATAGACAAAAGCACAAAGACAGTAGGTGCATACACAGTGTATACAGATATGGGCAGTAAATGTGGAGTCAGAAGGCAGAATTTAAATCACCCACTATAGTTATAATACTATAATAAATAAATTATAATAAATATGTAAACTTGTGCAGTTTACAGCTTAGGTGTTTATAGTGAACTACGGAACATAAATGGTCATAAAGATCGGTGTGGTGTCAGTTTTTAATCCTTTGATGGTCTGGTATGCTAGATTCACTGAAGACTCTCTGAAGAACAAGAGGTCAGTACTTGGAGTGTAGAGGCTCTTACTGAGCACAGGGGAAGATCTCTGTTGTTTGAGCAGCAACAACTTGACTGTTGCCCATCTCTTTGGATTTTTAAACTCTTTTAAAACTAAGCTATTTATCTGCTCTGGGCTTAGAGGCTCATGTTTAATTTTTAGCTTTCCCATCTGTCTTTGACTTTGATTCTTTGATATTACTGGAGCTGGTTTGATAAAAGTCAGCTTAATCAGAGCTGTCTTCACTGTCACTGTAAAAAGACTCAAAGAGGAAGACTGCTCCTCTGTTCCACACCTGAAATCTGAAAGGGTGGGGTACAATCCTTTCTATTAGCCTGGTTCAGCAAGTAATTTTTCTCTAGCTTTCTAAAGCAAGTCAGCTTCAGCTTGGAGGACTGATAAGAGGCACATTTGTAACGGAGCATTACTTTGTTGATTAAATTATGTTTCATAAAGAATTTCTTCAAACACAATTTATTTAACATTTGCTTTAAGTCACCTTCAAATTAGCACTCAGACTAGTCATGTGATCAACCTAAGAAGAAAAAGAAAATTAAACAGGTGAAAGATTAAATTTCTCATCTTTGTGCTGTTTTCAATTGAATATACAGATCAATATACAGATCTGCTTTCAGTTTTCATTTACATTTTGCTTACTGTCCCAGCTTTTTTAGAACTGGTTTTGTACAGATTACATCTCTTTATGGGATTTAATTTTATGTTGACAACTGCACCAAGAGATATTCCTTGGACACCTGTGACAAAGCAGATAAAGATTTTGATTCTGATTCTAAAGTAACAGTCATTGAATGGCTGCTTTTTACTACAGTTTCCAGCCCAGTTTAATGTCTTTATCAGAGATCTAAAAGCAGATATCACTTTAGTCACTGTACCTTTTGGAACACTAGTCAGTCTTTGTGAGTGAAGCTCCTGCCATCCATGCCTCTTTCAAATTCACTGAGATCAACTGCATCTGCTAAGCATTTTAATATGTCACAGAGCATGGTAGGATTTGGACTACTGGGGTGTCTGATAGCCTAGTGGTAGAAAAGGTGAACCAGCAACCAAAGGCACATGTTTAAATCCCAGGACTGATTAGATATATCTGGTTGTGCAAGACCACCCTTTGCCCCAGGTGGTGCTGCTGTAGAGTCAGTATGGGACATAACATTATTGCATCATAACAATACACCAGTCTGGAAGCATCTGCACTTGTTATGGGTTTTCCTTTAATTTGTCATCTGTCTGTATGTCCCAGTATTTGCTGTTTTTGTTAAGGTTCATTACCTAATATATTTAAGGTCAAAAATTTCCACTAAATACTTTGTCAATAATTTTATGTTAGTTGTCATTAATCATCGCTGTGAAATGTCCTCTTTTCTCCCTTGGTAATATTTCAGGAGTCAGGCTAGTTGGTGGTTCTCGCTGCTCTGGGAGAGTGGAGGTTCTTCATGGAGAGACCTGGTCCACAGTGTGTGATGCTGACTTTGACCAGCAGGATGCATAGGTTGTGCGTCGAGAGCTGGGCTGTGGGCTTCCTGTGGAGGTGCTGGGAGAAGCTCCTTTTGGCAGAGGGGAGGGTCAGATGTGGTCAGAGGAGCTTCAGTGTAGAGGCAACGAATCTCAGATTTACTTCTGTCCAACATCATCTTCACTCAAACACAACTGTTCGCATGACAGTGATGTGGGACTCATGTGTGCTGGTAAGAAATGCATTCACAATTTATCTATAAATTATATTTTATTTCTTTCTTTTATTTGCAAGCAATTTTTCTTTGCATTATTTAAAGGTTATACTGCAGCATTATAGAGCTGTCTTTCAGGTTTTGTGTGGTGTTCTCTCTCTCTCTCTCTCTCTCTCTCTCTCTCTCTCTCTGTTTTACAGTCAGTGTGAGGTTGGTGGATGGTGGCAGTCGCTGTGCTGGGAGAGTGGAGGTTCTTCATAGAGGACAGTGGGGAACAGTGTGTAGTCGTGGTTGGGATATGAGAGATGCTGCAGTGGTGTGTAGAGAGCTGGGCTGTGGAGAGGCTGTAGATGCACTGAGTGATGCTCACTTTGGACCAGGATCAGGACCAATCTGGATGGATAATGTTCACTGTAGTGGATCAGAGTCAACACTGAAGAACTGTTCATCTTTAAAATCAAGTAAACATGACTGTGATCATTCTAAAGATGCTGGAGTCATCTGCTCAGGTAAACTATATTCACATATTAGAAATAAACTGACTACAGAAAGATTTTAAATGATCAAATTCACATTTTCTACCTATTAAACTTTATTGTCTATAGTTATGAATCATTCTTACTTATTACACACTTGTTTTTTTATATATATATTTTATTACAGAAAAGCATTGCAGTATTGTTTGCAATGATGAGAGTAATGACCAATACAGAAACAGCAAATCACAAGGTGCAACTGTAGCCGCTACACACAGTACAGGCCAGTGAAAGAAGGTTACTTGGAAATGCTTCAATCAAAGTTTCAGTGAACTCACAATATTGAGTAGAATTGGAAAGCAGATCATCCCAGTTAAATAATCCAAGTACAGGTAGCAGCAGGAGGACAGTCACACTGTCAGAACAGAAACTCAGGACAGAAACTCCGGTTCCACGAACCGGAAATAGTGCATAACACATGAATACATGAATACAAAAATAGTCTCCCTCTCTTGTCGGCTTGTCTTTGATGGCCCCTTCCCTAAGGGAAACTCAATGTTACAGCTGCAAGGCACCACAGCAGATGGTGGGCTGATGGTCAGCTCTCAGGGCCAAAAAGGGACTGAGCAGTCCAGGTGAGCCATTACTGTGCACAGTCCCACCCAAACTCACACTCAACAAACTACTAAATAGTGCCTACTCACCAGCAGCAGATGTCATAGGTCCTCCTTAGCATAGATGGGGAAACTGGTTCTCCCACTGGTATTACTGTGAAACACATCATTCAAATACATGCAGTCCTTATCATCTTAATAGTAATGTTTTTTTTGTTACAAATTTGAAGCCAAAAAGTTTTGAATAAAACTACCATACAGAAAACAATCACATACAATGTGAAAAACTTTAAGGTAAATTTATCTTATATTTAATTTACTGATGTCCTACCATAAATACATTTAGAGTAAAGATCAGAAAGGTAACTAAGTTGGCTTTTCAAATTATTTGCTGACAGCTTTTGAGTCAAGTCCTCAGCATATAACACTAATACATGAGACTGGAGAACACATGACAAGTCCTCAGCATATAACACTAATACAATGAGACTGGAGAACACATGACAAGTTATCTGAGACCATTCCTCCATACAGAACCTCTCCAGATCCTTCAGATTCTGAGGTCCACACTGTGGACTCTCCTCTTCAGCTCGTTCTACAGGTTTTCTGTAGAGTTTAGGTCAGGGGACTAGGGTGGCCATGGCAAAACCTCAATTCTGTGGTCAGTGAACCATTTTTGTGTTGATTTTGAGGTGTGCTTTGGATCATTGTCCTGCTGAAATCTTATATATCTCAGTCTGGTTATTAATACATTTAAATCTCTGTCACTGGCAGTTCCCAGCATTGCCACTAGAATGCAATATCACATCCTAACGTGACTATTTTACATATTAAAAATGCTTATACAACACCAAGATCATTGTCCTGCTGAAAGGTGCAAACTATGGCCCAGTTGGCTGAAGCAGTCAGGTTTTGATTTTTTTTTTCTGCTGATACCTGTGTTACCATGTATTTGAATAAATTGTCCAGGGCCTGCCCCACAACATCACAGATCCAACTTCACAGTGGCAATGGGGTACTTTTTTGCATAGCTGTCTTCATGTACACATTAAACTTGCTGGTGTTTCTTGCCAAAAACTTCTATTTTGGACTCATCTGACCATAGAACACAGTCCCACTGAGAGTTCCAGTGATGTTTGGCAAACTGTAGGAGCTTGAGTTTGTTGGTCCTGAGCACAGGCTTTCTTTTGCTAAACCCTGCTTCAGTTAGATTTCACTGTTAAGAATTTCTAGGGGTACATATAGATTAAAAAAACAACAAAAAAAACATATGTATATATATATATATATATATATATATATATATATATATATATATATATATATATATATATATATATATATATTAGAATGGCTAAGATATTGTAAAAGTGGGATAAGATGAGGTAAGGAGAAACACTTTCAGAGTTCTGCACACATCCACCAGTCACTCTACCATGATCATGGCACCCTCTGTCGTAATGGTTTGGTTACCGGATGCTACCACACCTTTGTAAAAGACATCGCTTAGCGCTGATAGAGAAGACTCCCTCACAATGTCAAGCTATCCCTTTGGGAATGGTAGGCCTTCATAGCTAGTCAATGAACCACTGTAGCCAACCACTCTCGCCTTGGCCTATGAAGCAAGCACAACCTGACAGTGACCACTGCACAGGTCCGGGGACCTGAGACACTGTGAGTCAGCAATGGTGTCGAGGCCATTGTCAGTGCAAGGCAGAGAGTATGTATATGTTTTGTGACCACAGTGAGCCACCTGTAGTCCACACAGAACCACCAGCTGCAATTTTTCTTTTTCACCAGGACTGGTAGGACTGCCCACTGGCTACAGGTGGTCTCAATGGAACAAGCCACAGCGATTTCATGCACCTTTTAAACAATACAGCATTACTTTTAAGGCAGTATTTTCCTGCATTTAATTATTTTTTTCCTTACATGAAAATATCCAATAGTAAACCTAAGAAATAACCAGTCACATTTTTTTTTTTTCTAATTTTCACACAATTGTTACTGGTGGTATAATGTGTTGTATACTGAATTAATATATTTCTTCTATGCAGTCATCAAAAATCTTATATATCTCAGTCTGGTTATTAACACATTTAACTCTGTCACTGGCAGTTCCCAGCATTGCCACTAGAATGCAATATCACATCCTAACGTGACTATTTTACATATTAAAAATGCTTATACAACACCAGTTTAAATACTGAGAGCAAAGACAAAAACAAAAAACAACAGTCATCAATGTATTTCAACATTATTACTTTATTGTAACATACACTGTAATGTTGTTATATTAGTGCAATGTGTATTGCAATATCAATATTATAACTTCATTGTAACATTTGAACTTGTACTTTTGTGTAATATCCAAGGTAACATTGTCATTGTGACATTTTCATGCATTCACTAACACTTGTTTAGCAGTCAATGACTCATTCACACTGAGGTAACATAAAGGTAACATTTAGGATAGAGACAGACTGTAGAAACATCAAATAGGGGCCTACACTGAACAAAATAAAATCATAGAGGTAGGCTTCAGAACTAAGTGCACAACTAGTTTGTGCATCACTGCTTTGAAATACGATCAAGTCAGAACTACTGTCAAACAGGTCATACACGGAGAAGCAAACTAACAGACTGGAAGTCTCAGTAAGCCTCTGTAAGCAAAGGCAACACTTCACAAAGTGTAAACAAGCTGAGGGGGTTTATGTAGTGGAGGTCTAAGAAAAACTATATCCATTTACAAACTGAACTGGAAGAGTCAGCATCCTGGCTCAACAGACACACTATTACCAAGAAGGTGTAAAAGGGCTGGTAGAGTAGCAGAGAAAGGAGTCATTGCACTAGTTTAAGTGCTGTCTTTATAAACTGTTCTAGAAATGCATTTATGGATCTTGTGTACTAGTTGCTGTGTACACTTGCTGTGTTATACAGTATTAATTACATTAAATAAGACAGTGACAATGTTCTCCTAAAAACATTAGTATAATTTTTTTAATTTAAACTTGTGTACCTTTAGATGTCCTTGAATTATCTTTTCTTGCAATATTTCAGGAGTCAGGCTGGTTGGTGGTTCTCACTGCTCTGGGAGAGTGGAGGTGCTTCATGGAGAGACCTGGTCCACAGTGTGTGATGCTGACTTTGACCAGCAGGATGCAGAGGTTGTGTGTCGAGAGCTGGGCTGTGGGCTTCCTGTGGAGGTGCTGGGAGCAGCTGCTTTTGGCAGAGGGAAGGGTCAGGTGTGGTCAGAGAAGCTTCAGTGTAAAGGCAACGAATCTCAGATTTACTTCTGTCCAACATCAACTTCACTCAAACACAACTGCTCCCATGACAGTGATGTGGCACTAGTGTGTTCTGGTATGTGATTTATTCATTTATTTATTTAATGCATGTAGAGTGGTATCAGATTTAAACACATTAAACACATTTCATGTTGAACCAAGTTGTATTATGACTCCTGATTTGGTCTTGTCATCAATATACTCCTATATTCTCTCTAACTCTTTCTGTCACAGACAGTGTGAGGTTGGTGGATGGAGACAGTCGCTGTGCTGGGAGAGTGGAAGTTCTTCATAGAGGACAGTGGGGAGCAGTGTGCGGTTGTATCTGGGATATGATTAATACTGCAGTGGTGTGTAGACAGTTAGACTGTGGGAAGCCACTGAGTTTGGATCTTGCTGCTCCAGGATCTGGACCGATCTGGATGAGTCATGTGGACTGCAGTGGATCAGAGTCTACACTGAAAAACTGTGGATCACTGGGATGGGGCAAACATAGCTGTGTTCATCTTATAGATATCGGAATTCACTGTTCAGGTATGTATCAATCAATTTTAATACAAAATCCTACTGCTTGCAGAAAAGCTACACAGAAGCTTAAACAACTAAATATTTTACCAGATTAACCAGTCTTACCAGTATTTAATGTGCACATGCTTTGCCTCTACTATAGTTTCCATTCTTTATTGCTTTCAGCTTTTCAAAGAAATATGCTTGTGAATACTTTTAAAGTTCAGTCTTTGACCTTGGTTGCACTTTTCGCTTTCTTCAATCCATCTAATCCTAATTACAATTTTAATCCCTTTAATGGCCAGGGCCCACACTTCTAGCTCTGCCAGTTTACATTGCAGTCCCTGTAGTTGCTTAATAATAAGCCTTAGTATGTAATAAGCCTGGGATGTTAAGAGGTTAATCAGTCCACAAAACCTTATTCCACATCTCATGTGTCCAGTTTCGATGTTCCACTGCAAATTTTTTTATCCATTTGGCATCACTTTACATTAAGGGATGCAAATTAATTGATAATTGTATGCTAATAAGTAATTAAATACTGATTATTAATTAACTGCCCATTAGTCATTAGTTACTGATTAAGTAATTAGTAATTAAGCACACATTAACTGATAATTTAGTCTTACTCATTAATTGTATATTAACTGCTGCTTATTAAACTGCTTATGAACTCACATAAATTAGAACTATCAAGTACTTATGTGTTAACCCTATTAATTGTCTATTAATTAACCACTAAAACTTCCAGGCTTATTACATACTAAGGCTTATTATTCAGTAACTAGGGACTTCACTGCAAACTGCCTGAGTTATTCTTAGGTTATAGAAGTGTGTAATAAATCCTAAATGGTCCTTGGCCATTTAAGGGGTTAATTCCTGATCTAACATTACATTTTCCTCCACTGTATAGTGTTGTATTGATCGCAATTCTTGATCTTTACTAGACACTTTCTTTTACCTCCACATATTCAGATGCCTCTGTATCCTCAGAGCTGTCTTTACATTTTCACCATTAATTACTCCTTACTTCAAGAAACTTAACCATTCATTACTGCTTTATGTGTCCCTCCATTAAAGACGACTAATATACTAATTGTATAACTCATGACTAAGAGCAGCCCATACACACTTCAGTGTGAATCACAGAAGAAACTTAAGTGGACATACTGGTTAGGCCTAAAACACAGGCCTCTTATTGAAAGTATGTAGACAGTTGCTTTTTTAAGCCTAGAAATGATAGAAAACAATATCTGTAACAATATTATCTTAATATCTTATCTTAATATCTTAAAGGAAGGGTTCTTTCTGGAAACCTTAGAACCATAGAAACCTGATCTTAGATCCTTAAACAACCTGTCATTAGATAATATGTGCAAGTATGAAGGACTTAACAGATTAAACGTTAAAAATCAAGTGAAGAAGTTAGAGAGAGAAACACAAAAACAAGTTAGAGAGAATTAAGATATCAGTAACTAGTTAAGTCTTAATCATTCATACTATAATTAGTAGTATGAATAATCACTTTACTGGGAGAGACACAAAGTGGCAATTAATTAATTAATTACATTAAATCAGAATTGAGGCCATTGATGTTAAGTGTTAAGCCTGAGGTTCACCACCACCTTTACAGTCTTTTGCATATTGATTTCCTTTCTGTAGGCAGCTTTTTGAAGGGCTATGAAGCCCACCATGGTGGTGTTGTCTGCAAAAGTCAGGATCTTCACAGCTAACTCCTTAGAGTCGCAGTCATTGGTGTAGAGATTTAAAAGAAGGAGTGAGAGCATACAATCTTGTTGTACTCCGGTACTGAGTGACCAGGTGTCTGATATGTGTTTTCCTAGTTGCACCTGCTGTCTCCTGATTGTCAGGAAATCCATGATCCACTGACAGATAGGATCTGGCACAGACAACTGGGACAGTTTGACCTGTAGAAGCTCTGGCACTATGGTGTTGAAAGCTTAGCTGACTTCCACAAACAGTCTAACATATGCTCCAGGTCTGTGGAGATGCTGTAGCATGATGTGCAGGGCCAAGTTGATGGCATAACTGACAGACTTTTTTGCACTGTACACAAAGTTTGTAATAGCCATCAGATGAGCTAGGACTGTCAAAGAACTTCATGACTACAGATGTCATGGCTGCACACCTGTAGTTATTTAGTCAGTTTGTGTGTGTGTGTGTGTGTGTGTGTGTGTATACATCTATTTTTATTTATTTATTTATTTATTTATTATTATTATTATATATATGTGTACTGGATTGATGTTCGAGGTTCAAAGCATGTGGGAACAGAGCAAAGTTCCAGGATGGATGAAGAGGCTAAGTCTGGCCCTGGAGCTGTTTTCACCTTTTGTTAATTGAAAAGCCTGTTGACGTCCAGTTCATCGATGGTGAGATGAGCAGGGGGCAAAAGTGAGAGATCCAGGATAGGGGGAGGGCTGGGGACTGGGACAGAAAGATTGATAATTGTTTTTCCACATTTAAATCTGTAGTACAGTCTTTGGTGAGTTTGAAGTTGCTCAGGAAAAGACAATTTTTCTAACCTTATAGTTGGAGATATCTTGTAAGCCTTTCCAAGCAGAAGTTGACTCATTAGCAGCCAAAGTGCCTTTTGGCTTTTTTTGGGTATTTTTTCTTTGCTGCTTTAATCCCTTTCCCCAGCTTGTACTTGGCCTCTTTATAGAGAATTATGTCCACACTCCTGAATGCTGTGTCCCTTTCTATCTGAAGCAGTCTGAGTTCAGTTCATTTCTGAGTTCATTTTTGGACCTGTATGTCATGTTTTTCTTATGTACAGCTGTCCATGCAATAAATTTTCATCAGTGTCTTGCTACCTCCTTCTAAAAGGAGATCAAATATTTCTAATATTACTTATATGACGATTAACTATACAAAACAGCAATAGGACTGATTCAAATAAACATTCAAAAGTAGCTTAAAGTAGCATAAAGCATGAAGTATTACACAAGTATTTCATATAATGTTTTTCAAAGTCATTATGTGCATGGATGAGTAAGGACACGCCAAAACCCATTAACACATTTTTCTACATCATTTTTTCCATAATCTGTAAAAGTAAAATTAATTTAAACACCAGGCTCCTAAATACAATAAATACAATAAAGCAAACAACTATCAATGGATAGTATATTCTTAGAACTTATGATAATGACAATTATGGTAGCATACACATGGTATGGTGTTGTGAATCTAGTAAATTATGATTGTTAGTGTTATGTTTATGCCCATTAAATATTTCAGTTATATGTAAAAAGGGGTAAAGGGGTGTAGAACTAAATTGGGCAAATTAAAGAAATATTAAACTAAACAAGGCTAGCAGTATATATATATATATATATATATATATATATATATATATATATATATATATATACAGTTATATATAGTTACAGTATATATATATATATATATATATATATATATATATATATATATATATATATATAGTAACGGGTTTTGCAATTTTTAATATTATTATTGCTAGAACCTTATGTGATTTATTTGAAGTCTACAGACCAGGGCAAGAGAGAGAAATGCTCGCACCAAGGATGCTTCAGAAAAGGGAATTTATTGGCTAAATATCAAACTACTTTTGGACTACATTTAATGATAAACAATAGAAAATGAAACCAGAAAACAAAACAAAACAAAGTGATAGTAATGAAAGACAAAATAGCTCGAGTAAGTTAGAGTGATTCACGGCTAAATGGTATGAGGCAGTGTGGTTTGGGGAGTCGCTTGGGAGAGCCTCTAGAGAATTAACCTAAGCCTGGACGGGAAGAACTATATGGCTGGATGTACCTATAAAAGTTCTCTTATTAAATAAATTGGCGTCAGGGCCCTGACTGCAAATTGATGGTTCCAGCTTACGTGGGAGTCGGGGGCTGACTTCAGGTGGGGTCGTCTCAGGACAGACTCGATCAAAGGCTGGAGCTCACGCGGTGGTTCCTCTCCTAGCTGGCCGTGGATGATGCATCTCCGTGCGGGCACGCGCCTTCCCGTCAGTGATTGGACAGAGGCGTCTCGTGGCCATCTGATGGTGGAGCTTGGGCAGCCTTTCGATGGTCGATCTGTTCACAGATCAGTGCGTGGCTCTGGGTGCGATGCTGGGTCTCCGTGGCATCAGAACCTCTCCCACTCCGCTGGTTCAGGTTGCAATCAGGGTTCTGAGGCTGGTGGTACTAATTTAACTAACTACCTCTCTTTAGCAGAATCGAAAGTTATGGATATATTCTCCCGGGCCAGACAAGAAATATCCACCTTCCTTCTCTGAGGGTGGTTCAAACTTAAGGTGTGTAGGCGAACAGGCAAGTTACAAACAAACAAAGGTTTCAGATCTGAAAATTTAGCGTCCTAATACTTCTGACCTGTCTTTCTGACCTAGGCCGGCACAAACTTAGAAACTTCTGTTGCGAACGCAGGAACTCCCCAAATTTGCGGTGCACTCTGGTTTTGCTCGGCTGGAGGCCCTACCCTTTGGAGGTGGTGCCAGAGTGCTGATAGGTTCTCCTCACCTAAGGTTCTCTGATTGTTTGTGCATAGTTTGAGGAATGCCTTCCCCAGAATCACTGCCTCCTTTGTTTCAGCTAGTTTAAACAAAGAAAAAGAAACATTTCTATATCATCCAATTGGTTCAACTTTCAAAATCAAGGAATGAACAATTAGAATATTCAGGCATGTTTCTAAGAGAGAGTTTAACCCTTGTTACCTGATACACAATATATGTCAAAGAACACAGGTACTATTTGCCTATCATCTCTGAACATGACCCAATGCATGAAAAAAATAAAATCAACAATAAAGGAAAGGAACAAAGGAAGAAAAAAGAAAACCACATTCAGGATACATCTTGGTCAATGGTCTAAACTCATAGCAATTGAATGGTTGGGTCTGACTGTTATCAAAGTTATACTCTGCATATTTCTAGCACTTAATGATAGAAAAAGATACAGGTAATATTTAGGTACTACCCAACAACAAGATTAATACCACAAGTAGTATTACTTACACATCATAGAAACATTGATAATCAAGCAGACAAAACACGAAGTTTTCTCGCTTTCTTATAAGCACAAGTCCTTATGGTGGTGATGTGGTAATTTGCGGTTTCACCCCTTGGGGATGCTGTGGGTCCATGCTTGAGATCCCTAGGGAATTTAGAAAGTTGTAATTTTGCCGTCCAAAGTCGTACAAATTCCATTTTGGTATAACTTTTATAACTTGGTTTAACTTTGGGTAAACACTCAGCTGGAGTTGAAATTTCAGCCATTGTTTGCTACAATATATATATATATATATATATATATATATATATATATATATATATATATACATACTACATCTTGCAAGAGAAAAAAAGCTCAAGGACTGAATCATGGTTAACTGAGACATGCCTGTTTTGGATGAACTCACCACAGATATGTCATAAGTCTAAATCCCTACATTTCCCTGAATTTAGGGGAAATATCTGTCCCCTGCCTCTTTTCCTATTCTCTGGACACTCCTCTCCCTTTACCCTATCACTACCCCATACTATTACTATTTCTCAGATTCCCATTAATGCAAACATAATTCTCGTTATAAGTATTATTTTTCATGCAAACATGACAAAAAATATGACCTATGATTTGCATTTCATAGTTGAATAAGGACTGTATCTATGTGGTGATGTGTGTTCAATGTTTTGCTAATTGTGCTCTATCAATTCTTTCCAGACACATTAATGTTGGGTTTTGAGGCAGTATTTTGAGAACTTTTGGGAAGTGCAATTGACAAAAATGTTAACATTCAAGCCCAATTTTGAACAGACATGGAAATAAAAAGTTCCCTCCCTCCTGAGAACTTCTGATCAAACTGACTGACAACATAAAATCAAAACCTCAAGTTACACAGATATGAGTCACATGGTAATTACAACGTATAAATATTGCTAGGAACACAAATCCACATACTTCCGGGTCACTGGAGCCCATCCTAGCAGTCATTGGCTGGAAAGCAGGATACACCCTGGACAGGTCACCAGTCCATCCCAGGGCAGACACACAGACATATACATTCACTGTAGAGGAAAAACGATCTAAACAAATATCTCCTTGTGTACTTCTCACTTTTGTGTGTGTTATGCACATTTGTTATGTGGTTACATCACACACAGGTCACAGAAAGCCCAGGCTTACAGGTGGTCCTCATCTGTGCTCTGGGAGAGTGGAGGTGTTTCATGGAGAGACCTGGTCCACTGTGTGTGATGCTGACTTTGACCAGCAGGATGCAGAGGTTGTGTGTCGAGAGCTGGGCTGTGGGCTTCCTGTGGAGGTGCTGGGAGCAGCTGCTTTTGGCAGAGGGGAGGGTCAGGTGTGGTCAGAGGAGCTTCAGTGCAGAGGAAATGAATCTGAGATTACCCTCTGTCCAAGATCATCTTCACTTCGACTCAACTGCACCCATGACAATGATGTGGGACTCATATGTTCTGGTTAAGTATAATATAAGCTTTTCAATGTTGGATATTAAGCAATATTGTAGCAATGTTTTCACACATGCTAGGAAAGATTAATCCTGTGTGAATGTAAATAAGATAACAGTCGCACATGTAGTAGACCTGTATGTGTATATTTTGTTGTGTCAAAGTGCTCATGGAAATTATCATCAGTTACTCAGTCAATTCTTCATGAACTATTTTAACTTTATGTGAGCAATACTGAGGAATTTTCTGACTGCCCAAGTGATCTGCTCAGTGTAGATACATGAGCTGTGATACAGGTAGAGTTTTAATGTTTATAGTAGTTGAAGTCCGTCAGGTAAATCAAACAGTAGTGAAGAAATGCAGATGTTTGCAAACAAGGGGCCTTGCGATGTACAAATTTCCCAGAAGTAATTTACTTTGGGGTCGTTAATGTCATTCTTAGAGGCAGTAACAATTTAGGATTTTCAGTTTGCCTGCTGAAAAAAAGGTTTCTGGAATCAGGAGCAGAGACACAACCTGCTGTTGCTAATTCCTTCACTCTCTTCCTTTATGTTTCTTAAGATTAAGCTGAATAAAAGTCATGAATATTTGAATAACATTGAGCATTACCATTAAGTAACAAACTACTATGCTTTCCATTTTTTTGCACTACTTTATGTTTTAATCTGCAATAAAAATTTTGTCTGTGCATCAATACTTTCATAATACCATCACTATATGTTCAACAAATTTGTGTTCCTGGCCTTGTTAATTACTTACTTCATGTTGTGCTAGAGTTATTACTTGGCCTGCATTTCAGGTCAATCTCAGGCTCGGCTGGTGAGCAGCTTGGACTCCTGTTCTGGTCGATTGGAGCTCCAGTACCTCAGTGACTGGGGCACAGTGTGTGGTGTAAGCTGGGATATGAGATCTGCCAGTGTCCTCTGTGGTCAGATGAAGTGTGGGAGCGCTGTGGCTGTGTTGGGGTCAGACTGGTTTGGGGAGGGGAGTGGCCAGATCTGGGCTGATGTGTTTGATTGTCAGGGGAACGAAACACACCTGTCAAAATGTCCCATTTCATCATGGAGTCGAGCTGCATGCTCTCATAGACAGGATGCTGGAGTCATCTGCAGTGGTGAGTTTGTTCAGCCATGTAAAGAGTGTAAGTGAAAATACAGATTTATTCACATAGAAATCTAAAATTTGTAAAATCAACAATAAAATCAAAAATCCTTTCAGGTTCCTCTCTGGCGTTTAATGAGGGGCGAGTGCGGTTGTCTGGAGGGATGGAGTGTGAGGGGGAGGTGGAGGTGTACTTCATGCAGGACTGGAGGAGAGTTCTGCTGGACTCCTGGAGTGAGTCTGAGGCCTCTGTGGTCTGCAGACAGCTGGGCTGTGGCTCTGTGTTCAGCTTCTCCAGCTCCTCTCCATCCAGTCCTGAACACAGACACATGTGTGTGATGGGTTTCAATTGTTCTGGGAGTGAAGCTCATCTGGGGAACTGCAGCAGCGCACAAGCAGTCAACTGCAGCTCCAGAGAACAGCTCTCAATCACCTGCTCTCGTATGTATTTTGGAATTGTTTTGGAACACATTAATAAAACCAGGTGTGGTATTTAGCCTATTAATGTCAGCAATTCACGCTGTGTAATATGTAAATGCACTGACATGCCAAAAGTCATAGAATAGCAGTATGTAAATTGATCATGAAGTGGCGTTACCTTAGGGGACAGCTTGGGAATGCCCACACTGGTTTAAGTTATGAGGTGTTTCCTTGTGAGTGAGGTTGAACACTGGCTAGCGTGCTGAGGGCAAGGTGACATGAATTATCTGAGTTCAAACGAGGCATGATAGTGGGTGCCAGATGGATAGGAAATTCTGTGTTACCCTTCGCCTTCCTAGCACTGGTGATATCATGTGATTGGGGGGGTCCTAACTAGTGGATGGAATTGGATATGACAAAATTGGGGAGAAAATTGGGAAAAAAAAAAATCCTGACTCCCGCCTGATCTCCATGCGAACAGACAAGCGACTCTGGCAGAAATCACATGATGTGGTTTGGGTTCACTTGTATGCCTAAACACATCATTGACCGTTTCACGGCTTGGTGACCATCTGCAGCCCTTCATGGACTTCATGTACCCCTACAATGATGGGATATTCCAGCAGGATAATGTACCGTGCCATTGGGCCCAAGTTGTCCAGAATTGGTTTGAGGAGCATTCTAGAGTGTTTCGACAAATGATATGGCCTGCATGTTTGCACAAGTTGAGGTTTTTACGGGATGTGGTGGAGAGGTCCATTCACACTCAAGATCCTGCACCTACAAACACCACAGTGCTGTGGGTGACTATCCAGATGGCATGGCTCAACATCCCTCCAGATGTCTTCCGTCCACATATATTGTAGCACTCACTGCCATCAGAAAAGACCCAGTTTATGGAAAGTCTTTGTGCTTTATTAAAGAGCAGTTCACTCTGAGTTTAAACTACATCCTGTCCTCTCAGTCATCAGCCCTGGATTCACATCTGCACTCTCTCAGTTCTCAGCTCCAACTAACTCTCAGCCAGCTGGATAGCCCCACTCTTCAGAATAAGAGTCCTTAGCAGAATAACCAGGAAGTAACATGACATACATTTCTTGAACATGCTACACTACCCCCTTACAAAAGTCATTGAACCAAACTGGTAGTTGCCCCCTCCTCCTGGGATGCATTAGGGTGGGGGACTACTTAGGCTGGGGAGTCATCCATACATCCGTACTGCATGACACCCTCTAGGTCCATTGGGCACTCATGGTTTCTAAAAAAGTCTAGACCCAGAATTCATATGCCTTGGACTTCAGCTATCCAGACAGCCTACCTGGGTATCTAGCAGGTACCACTTCTGTCTGGGCCACTGTGACTGATGACCCCATGTCCACCAGAACAGTTCATGGATCTCCTTCAATGTGGCAGAAGTCTGATATGGATGTTTACCACACCATAGCCACTGTTTGTTTTCTGCCTGTGCTATTCTTTTTGGCTAGGCCAGCATTTCGGAACTTCTGGCTGATTAGATCACATCATAAATGAGCAAAATGTATATTGTATTGGCAATATGTAGTGTTGAAATTCAGGTTAGTTTGAGAACATTTGATGAAAAACTTATTCGGTAGCTGCAGTGAAAGTTCCATTATGTAACCTAATGTAAAGGGTGTATCCTGATGCAAAGAAAAGTCAAGTTTCTGAGAAGATTTGGCTCCTGAATTTCATTGAAAATTCTCCATTATTTTCTCAATGCAGGAAATTATCATGTGGAATAAATGCATTATGAAACTGGAACAAACAAGTTACTCTTAGGACAGAACTTGAAAGTCTCTTGTCTTTATGACTTTTATTTATCACTTTTCTATATGTGTAATTTTAGCTTACAGCTCCATCAGGCTGATTGGTTCTGGGGGAGACTGTGCAGGAAGGCTGGAGGTTCTCCACAGAGGTTCATGGGGGACAGTGTGTGATGACTTGTGGGACATTGAGGATGCGCAGGTGGTGTGCAGACAGCTGCAGTGTGGAGTGGCCCTCAGTGCCTCGGCACCAGCCCGGTTTCGACCTGGAACAGGACCCATATGGCTGAATGAGGTGGAGTGTGAGGGGAGTGAGACGTCACTGTGGAACTGAAGATTTCAGCTGTGTGGAGAGGATGAATGTGGACACATGGAGGACGTAGGAGTTGTGTGTTCTGGTAAAATCCTGACTGACATTCTTATAGATAGTGTAATATATACAATGTAACACAAGGTTGATTCTAAAATCAGACTCACTGAGGGCTGTGAGGGGAATCTGGAAGTATTCTACAATGGAACCTGGGGTAATGTGTGTGTAAATGATATGGATGAAGAAACAATTAATTTGATCTGTCAAGAGCTGAACTGTGGAAGATCAGGCAATTTGAGCCAAACCAAAGCAAGAGTGGAATCAGCTCCTAACTGGCTGGATGATCTGAAATGTAGGAAACATGACTCCACTCTGTGGCAGTGTCCATCTTCACCCTGGGGACAGAACAACTGTGATAATCTAAATGAGGTAGCTCACATTACCTGCTCAGGTAGGCAGTTTCTCTCTCTAGTTGATATTACCTTATTAGAATTATTTGTGTCTGACTGTAGACATAAAAACTACAGCAGAAATGAGGATATGAGATTTGTGAAATGAAATTGGTAGGTAATCTGTATGATTTTGTGGTATTTTAAGTTATATGTGAGAACAAAGGAGTTAATTGGTTAGTAAATACATGATGTTTTCTGTACTAACAGGAAAGAAAAAACATTCTTTGCTGCAAAACCGTCTGAAATGCTCCTCATTTCCTAACCAGAGTCAATGCTCAAGTAAGGACACTCAAACACAACAGAGTTCAGAGTTTGAAAAATGAGATGATGTGCTAAGGACAAGTGTTCCTGCAGTCTAATGCTCAGTGCAGTCAGGTCCCTAATATTTGAATGTCAACAAAGTTATTGTTATTTTAGCTTTTCACTACATTGAACTGGAGTTGAAATTAGACATTTAACTTTAATTTGAGCCTACTTATGTACAAGTCCAGTAAACAATGTAGGAATTACAACCATTTTCATACATACCCCTCGACTTTAGAGGCTAAAAGTAATTAAACAAAAGGCTGTTCTTCTGATCTTTGGCCAGGTGAGAGTGACACCACAATATTTCACATACTTGTAAGCAGAGAAAATATATAGAGTTGATTTCAAGTGTGTCATTTGCATTTGGAATCAAAAATACACACCTGATTTGTGGCAAAATTAACAATTTAGTATATTCTTAAAAAGAAAAAAACACACTGGTGAGCCTGAAAGGGCCTTGAAAGACCATTGAAAATAACTGTGGAGGATGACCGAAGAATTGTTTCCCTGGTGAAGAAAAACACCTACACAACAAATGACCATATCAAGAGCAGAGAAGAGGTAGGCATATCTGTGTCCACAATCAAGAGAGGACTTTGCCAAATTAAATGGAGAGGATTTATCACAAGATGTAAACCACTGGTAAGCCTCAAAAACAGAAGACCTAGTTCAGGTACAGTACAGTACCTTGTACAACTTATGGGCAGATGGGAAGAGATACATATGGAGAAAGGAGAGAACTGCAAATGATCCAAAGCATATTACCTTATCTGTCAAGCCTGTGTGGGCATGTATGACTGCCGATGGAATTGATTTATTTGTATTTTTTGCTGATATGACTGCTGAGAAATGCTGTTTGATGCATTCTGAAGAGTATGGGGCTATACTCTCAGCTCAGGTTCGGCCAAATCCTCCAATCTCATTGGACAGCGCTTCACGGTGCAGATGGAAAATGACCCAAAGCATACTGCGAAAAGCAACCCAAGACTTTTTCCAGGCAAAAATTGGAGAATTCTGCAGTGGCTAAGTCAGCCATCTAAATTCAGTCCTGATGAGCATGCATTTCACTTAATGGAGGCAGAACTAAAGGTGAAACACTCCAAGAACATGTAGGAAATAATGATAGCTGCATGGCAGAGTATCCCAGTGAAGAAATTCAGCACCTGGTGATGTATATGGTTTGAGGTTCCAGACAGTCATTGACTGGATTAGCAACCAAGTATAAGGAAATGACAATTTCTGATTGATTGTTCAGGAAAATAGGGGCTATGTATGAGAATGGTTGTAATTTCTATACAGTTCACCTGATTTGGATTAAATACCCTCAAATTAAAGCTAAAGGTCTGTCAGATAAATTATTTCATTAATTTATTCCAACTCCAATATGCTGTGATAGACAGCTAAAATAATGCTGATGTCCAAATATTTATAGATGTGACTGTACATTCTTAACTGTTTTTCAACCTCATCTAAGCTTCAGTTTTGTGATTGTTGACCCCAAATATTTTTTCCCACAATAGCAATACATATATACTGATGTTTTCTATAAACTATATTGTTGTGAGTTTTGAAAATGCAGTAATTATCACTGTTATTGTGTCTCTTCATGTGTGATGTGTGTGATGTAGAGCACCTGCCTCTTAGGCTGAATGGAGGAAACGGAAGCTGCTCTGGGAGGCTGGAGGTGTATCATAATGCTAAGTGGGGCTCCATCTGTGATAATGAGTGGGACATCAGGGAAGCTCAGGTGGTCTGCAGGCAGCTGGGCTGTGGGCCGGCGCTGAGTGCTGATGGGAGTGCTGTCTTTGGTGCTGGTGAAGGGCCTATCTGGCTGAACAGAGTGAAGTGTAGAGGGAATGAGATTCACCTGTGGGACTGTCCTCATTCCCTGAAGAACCACACTGACTGCTCCCACAGGCAGGACGCTGGAGTCACCTGTACAGGTCAGAGGAGTCTGCTAACTTGCAGTATTGTTAATCTCATCAACATTTTTCTACTGGAGTTTTTTATGGATAGAAAATAATATTCAAATAATGTTAAAAAGCCTAGCAAGGGCCTGTACAAAGCACAAAGAAGGAAGTTAAAAAAGTTAATAATTAATTTAAATGGTTTAAAAAGACAGACAAAACAAACATTAGAAACACAAACACAGTGGTTGGTGTTTCACATTATTACTATGTCCAAATTTTACATATACTGTTTCTAATTACTATGTAGTTACACATTAACAATGGATGCAAAAATAATTTTACTTCTGTCATGTGTTCTTGTTTGGTTATATTACCATGTGATGACACAAGCATTCTACTGTAGTGAGATAAATGTTAGTAAATTTGTCATTTCCTGTGCAGATGCAGTGTCAGTACTCTCATGGTATAGATATTTATACAATTACCGGTACAGTCAGAAAAGTTGACCCTATTATGCATGTGTAATTACATAAAAGAAAATGTACTGTTACAAGTATGAAGACATCCTTGTGTTATTACACAATCTTCAATTGTTTCTTTAACAGTGAATACATCATTAATTACATTGTTGTTGCATGTATTGTTAATGTAAATGCATAGATATTAGAGACACAAAAAGGTTGTCAGTGTAAAAGCAGATGAGCTTTGATCCATTTTTGAAGTTAAGAGAGTTGCAGTTTTTTAGACGAGGTATTAGGCAGCTCCACATTGAAGGTCTGTGATGAAAGAGTGTAAACCAGGAGTGCTCAGTCCTGGAGATCTGCCTCCCTGCAGAGTTCACATTCAACATACCTGCAGCACCTAAAAGTCAGATAGCACTGAAAGCCTTCATTGTCTGGATCAGGTGTGATGAATTAGAGTTGGAGCTAAACTCTGCAGGGTGGTAGATCACTAGGACTAGGATTGGGCACCCCTGGTGTGAACTGTCCTGTGAACTAGTGTGATGTCCTTAAACATCTTGGTGGACATTATTAAAAGATCCTATGGGTTAATATTGGACTTGAAATGCACTCTGAACGTTGTTTTCAAAGCAGTTAGAAAGGAGGCCAAAGGAAAAATATATATAAACCAGCATGTCGCTGCTGTTGGACGAAAAGCTTGTATCTCCATTCTTGTTGTTTTTCAGTTTTTGAAATAATTTTAAAATGCCAGCTGCTCTTTACATTGTGTGTAAATTTCATGATGAATGGACCAAAATAAATGATGTTAAATGACTTGGAAAAGGGTCTGGTTGTATTCACTTACATTAAAAGTAAAGTAGGTTTTTTCTTTTTCCTGTAAAGTTATCATTTTGGATTATAAAGTTTGGATATAAAGTTTTCCTCCAACAACAGTGATATATTTGAAAGTGGTTAATTTTATACACTTTGAGTATTTGAAGGCTTTGAAAGAGTAGAAGGTTTTAATAGAGCTTATTTATTATTAGCTGAAGTGACCATTCAAACAGAACATTCTGAGCAACATGTAAACAGCTGATGTTGCTTTTGAAAGTACTGGGCCAGATAATGTGACAGAAGTAAAGATACATCAATGGATAATATGAGTTAAGAAGTGTATGTAAGTGTATTTGACAATATTTTTGCTATTTGTTTGGAATTAAGGAAATGTGGAGTCAGACCTGGATAATTCTATTTTGCTGCCATCATGGTGCTGCAGTTTTGAATGTTCACATGCTGTATGTCATTGTAAGAGAGTCTGAGGTTGTAACCCTCTTGTTCCAATACAGCTCTTATAGGTAACTTGTATAATGTCTAAAGAGTTTATGAGTTATGTTCTTTTATGTTTAGTCTTTGTGTTTTTTATCATGATAAGCAGAGGTGAGGGCAACATACAGGCTGAGTTGAGCTCAGTCCTGGATGAGCTATAAAGAGTGGGGCTGGAGATTTAGGGTCTTTTCGGGCTGCAGGCCCATCCTAACCTGAGGAGGACCATCCTGGAAGCAGCTCAGCATGCTGTTACTCAGCTACTCAGCTGGTGCAGCGTGTCCTTCTGGTCTCAGTACTGAGCTCAGGGGGCACAGGCTGCAAGGCAACGGGACCACTGAAACTGCAATTATTTCTGTTCCACAAAATGCATTTCTCTGTCTGAAAAGGTCTCTGGCCAGAGTGGCTGAAGTGAGATTAACTCTCACAACAGACTAGTTTGCCCATGAGTGACCACAATGGTAATATTGAAAGTGAACTTTCAAATAACAGAAAGTGAATGTAACCTTTTTTTCTTACAGACTTATCTGTATCCCCCACTGTTACAACCAGAGTAACTACCATTACCATCACAGGTACTGTTTTTATTTATTTCTGTGAATTTTTTAACCTTTTCTAAGTGTAATGTTTCATGAAGTTTCCATGCTGTATTTTTATTTCCAGCTGGTCAAACAGAGAATGAAGCAGTTACTCCTCCACAAACTCCATCACCAGCTGCTTCATCCATCTATCCAGTGTCTCTCTTGGTTCTGGGAGTGCTGCTCTTCCTGGTCTTAGTGATTCTGGTTGTGCTGTTTTACCAGAACAGAGTGCTCAGGAGAGGTAGAGAGATTCAGAGATCATCTACAATCCACTTTCTGTACATTCTCTAAACATCATTAGTCCTTCAGTCTGTCATCAGTCTTCTCTTCTACTGAACTGGCTCCATGTTTCTCTCTGTCTCCCTCACAGTGCTCTCTAAGAGGAGGCATAAGACTGACTGAGGCAGTCTATGAGGAGATCGATCAGAGAATCATCGCTAAGAGAATGACTAAAAAGGGTAAATGACATTAAGTATTCTACTAGAGGCAATCCTAATGAGCTCCCAATGATTAGAAAAAAATGTATTTGTCCCTTTTTATGTCTCTTTTAAAATGCTGGAGTTTGTGAGAATTCCTGCCTAACATTGGTTGAGCTGGTTGCTGCAGGCTGGGAAGATTTTATGTACCAAATAGCAAGAATGTTGAAGGTTAAGAGCTTCCTAAAAATCCTAAAGAGATAATAAAAATAAACATCATTGTCAGTACAATTAGTTGATAATATGCAATTGGACCTAATTGTTCCTGGAAACATGTAAGATGGTGGATCATTCTCAGCACTGCAGTGACACTGACGTGGTGGTGGTGTGCTGGTGTGTGTTGCGCTGGTCTGAGTGGATCAAACACAGCAGTGCTGCTGTAGTTTTTAAACAACTCAGTGTCACTACTGGACTGAGAATAGTCCACCAACCAAAAATATCAAGCCAACAGCGTCCTGTGGGCAGCATCCTGTGACCACTGCAGAAGGATTAGTAGATGACCAACACAAACTGTGCAGCAGCAGATGAGCTATCGTCTCTGACTTTACATCTACAAGGTGGACTGACAAGGTAGGAGTGTCTAATAGAGCGGACAGTGAGTGGACACAATGTTTAAAAACTCCAGCAGTACTGCACAACACACACTTACACACTACCACCACATCAGTGTTACTGCAGTGCTGAGAATGATCCACCACCCAAATAGTACCTGCTCTGTGAGGGTCCATGGGGGTTCTGACCACTGAAGAACAGGGTAAAAGGGGCCTAACAAAGTATGCAGAGAAACAGATGCTTCATATATATATATATATATATATATATATATATATATATATATATATATATATATATACATATATGAAGCATAATAACCGGTGTTGTTTTGTAATAGCTGACCAGCTTAGTTGCTACAAGAGAAGATAACAATGACAACTAAGCAACAAAGATGATGAAAATGGTGAGACTTTAACACAGCAGTTAATTTGCCGTCTTTGCTGTTAGTTAGCAATACAATAGCCATTAGCAGTTTCCAGAAATAAGTGACTGGACAGAGAGAGAGCCTCACATTCTTGGCTGGAGATTCCCCACCCCGCCTGTAGAGGTCCCTCTTTCCTGAGTTTTAATGGCTGACGGCTCACCTAAAGCTTGTTTTCTTATTGCTCTCTCTATATATAGCTTGTACTTTGGCTAGGGCACAGTTCACTGTGATTAATAGGAGCTTTTATGTGCTTTTGTTTGACATTGACATTCTGAGTGCATTTCTAACAGGAAGTATCCTCTCTGAAGAACAGCATTCAGGATATGAGGATGTGGATGAGGAGCTTCTCTCAGGTAAGAGGACCAGAACACATGTGTATTAAACTCCACTCAACTGAGAAATATTAGAATTGTAATTGTAAAAATGCTCAAATAATCAAATGAATTCTTTAGCCAGGACTTCCAGGCTTGTATAGATTGTTGATTTCTCTTCTGTAGCTGATTAAATCTGACACTCTCGCATTAGCCTTCAAAAAGGCTGATGACATCCATGCATAAGATTTGAAATATGCATGTTTCTCCTGAAGTTTGAACATATCACAGTTACTACTCCAGAAATTAGCTTCTGCAAGAGCGTCAGGCTGATGGAGTGACGTAGAAACTAACTTTCTTCTTTCTCTTCCAGCAAAGGCTGTGAATGAGGAAAAGGCTGTATATTATGATGATGTCTCCACCCGTAGCCTGAAAAGTGGGTGCCTTTATAGAGATCACTTCATTCAAAGACTTTATGACAAGATTAATTAACTCTTTGTGAAACATGTTTTGTATGTGATTTAGGTGAGGTGGGAACTAGAGACACTCCAGAGAACTATGATGATGTCATTTCTGCTGGACAGACAACAGCTAGAGAAACAAGTGTGTTCCTGTTTTATAATTCTTTCACTGCAAAATCACTCGTCTGTACTGCAGCAAAGCAGCTTTGGTTTGGTTTGAGTAGAATAAACAAATGCTGGTATTACGACTGATAGAGTAGGATTTACACATAGAGAAAATGATCAGAAACCAGGATAAATAAGGATTAATCTCCCTCTGCTATGACAAAACAGTGATAGCCAGTTGGAGACATCTGTTAAGTCACATACACAATAAAGCAGTTAACTCTCTCCTCCATGCATGTCCTAAAATATTGTGTTAACAGTGAGTTGCAGTTGAAGCTACTCCTTCCCTTCTCTATATTGTGGATATTGTAGAGTAGTTTGGATTTAGATTACTTCAATTTACCATTGTTCACTATATAGAGAACTCACAGTTACACCTTATCATGTGACAAAACTGTACAAATCAAGCAAATAAATCAAGCTTAGTGGCACCAAAACTGACATTTATTTCCACATTTTTACAGAGAACAAGGTGGAGATTTATGATGACGCCATTCCTGCTGGAGAGAATCTACACTTTACAGCAGGTTTGTTTCTCTAAAAATTGGAAATTAATTGAACATATCGTGAACCAGCATCTGTTCACTAACAAAACCATATTTATTCTTTATGGTATCATAATTTTTCCACATATGTTTGTACAGTGTACACACCAGAGAGCTATGATGATGTCATCACTCCTGGACAGGATTTTGGAGATTCAGCAGGTGAGTCTCCTTTCTACTTTATTGAGGTGGAAACAGACTAAATAAGTTTTCTTGCTCTCGCACTTCGTTGCAGAGTGCTGTTAGTTAAACATGGATTTGCATCACTGTAATGGTACATAAATGAAGGACTGCAATGCAATTATAGTGATGTATATGTGGAGTAATATGCCTGTGTTTAAGATGTTTGTCACTTATTCAACAACTTTTACTTTCAGGCTATGATGATGTGGTAGAGGTGTCTGAGAAAGAGGGACAGATCATCTGACAGAGACCCAAATAATATATCTGCTCAGGAAATGACATTTGAGCTTCTTAAACTCAGCCGAAGATTAAACAGTACCAGATGTTTTTATATTGTTTTTGAAGATGAAAGTTTGTATTCTTTGTGACTGTGCTGTTTTTTAATAGTGAAGAGCACAATGTTCTCTTTAACTAATTGCATTCTAAACCACTTTGCTTTCTTTTTCCCAAAACATTTAGAGATTATCAAGAAAAACTGCTTACATAACATACATTAGCTTTAATTTCATGGCCTGTGAATGTTATTCACATTTAATTTCTTGCTTTATTCATTTGCTTTGTTGCTCTTTGTAGCTGCTCATCAGTCAGGCTACACATTCTGTATTATGCAAATGTTTATTCAGTTCAGTCTTGATTGTATATTGTAATAAGTAAATGAACAGGTCTTCATGTTTCACTCTACAGAGCAGAGACACAGGAAGGTGTTTTAAGTAGGTGCTGACATTTTAGCAGCACATAAGTGATAAACATCATGATGTCATCCTAAATAGTGATTTCATTTGAATTGTTTGGAGAGAGACGACATGATACAGCTGTACTCCTATGTAACCAGTGCAGCAATCACAGCTGATGCTCACTTTGCTGTCTCTGCAAATGAGCTGAGCGCTGACCAATCAGACTTCTGATTTGTGGAGTAAAGCAGCTTTTGTTACAGCCATAGTCAAACTACACATCAACATGTAGAGAGAGATTATTACAATGTTCGAATGGGAGATAATTATGTTCGCTGAAAATTTAGAGATTTAATATAATATTATTTTGCTTCGCTTGCTTATATTTTATGAGCACAAAATATTTTAAAGTGTTCTTTTGTTATTTTCTTTCCCCTGAAATCTGGAGGTGCTGGATCCCACTCAGCACTCCTCCTTCCCACATCCTTGCTTCAGAGAACATTTAGCATGATTAGCATTTCAGTCATTGATATGAAATCAAAAATAAAAGCTAATACTTTGCTCATCATGTTCATAAGGAGACATGACAATCACATAAGCCTTTCATGATAGCTGACATAAACCTATGTACACATTTATAAAGGCTTATTCCAATAAGCAGTTTTTGGCATAAAGGCTGCTTTTGTCAGATTCATTATCAAATTGACATGATGCCTTTGTGAGGTGTGAAATGACAGATGTTATGACAGCTGATTTTTTAGTAGCATTTTGTCCATTTTACAGTTTATTTCCTGTTTCTAATAGTGTCCACTTCACAATGCAAAATAAAATAATATACTGGACATTTAAACCCATTTTGTGTCATTTCTGGCAACAAAATGTGTTTAAATGTCCAGTATATTATTTTGATAAAATGCCTGAAGCTGTTCTACATCAAGGTAGATTTTCAATGATAATTCAATATTGTGTATGTCTTATAGCACCACCACCAGGAGAGAAAGGAAAGATATGACTCCATGAAGCAGCATTTTAAGTGACAGAATGTTCAACAACAACAAAAAAACTAGATCACAAACTGCTCATTTTACTTAAGAGCCAAATAGAATAAAATATACACAACTCATGCTAGATTTCCACAATCACTATTCATAGCATTTTATATTAGCACAATGAAGCTCACTTTACTTACAAGGTAGAGAAAATATACAGAACTATTTCTACATAACATGCTCATTACAGAGTATCAGTGTCAAATCCCTCAGAACATTACTATAATACAGTAGACCTTAAGTGTTACCACAAAGTGTCAAAGCATCTTTGTAGCAGTGCTCACTTTTGCTTAGTTTGCAGCAAAAAACTGTCACTTTATGACAACTGCAGCTTACTGGAATTTGATTTTATAAATGTTTGTGTAGGTTTATGTCAGATGTTATGAAAGGCTTAAAGCCTTGTCAAGAATAACTTAAACTAAACATGTGTTATAGTATGCAGAACATTATAGCAAGTCTTATAATAAAGTGTTATTTTTTTTCATTAAAATTTTGTCTTTGCTGTTTTAACCTCTGTAGAAAAAAATGTTTGCAAAATCTGCTCTTGATGACTATATATATGTATATATACATATATATACATATATATACATATATATACACATATATACACACACACACACACACATATATATATATATATATATATATATATATATTTTTTTATGTTATGAGTTCCGCACAGCTCAATCTAAGTGACTAATTACATCCCCTTTGATAAACATTCAAAGTATTTAACTTCAATATGTAAATATGTAATATGTGTCTGAGCTTTAAAAATCAATGCCAACATTTAATGCTTAATGAATGGAATCAGGTGTGTTAGATTAGCTTGCAGTTTCAATTCGTATATAAGTAGGTCTTCAGGAGTGAGCAGTTTGCTAAGATCAATAAAGAGGAGACTCAGAAAAACAGCTATCAGATGAACTCAAACAGAAATGATTAACATTTCATAGAGCTGGAGAGGAATATAAAAAGATATCACAGCATTTTGTCATATCAGTAGCAACCTTGAAGACTATAATCCAGAAATGGAAGAAATATGAACACATGAAGACTCTACCAAGAAGTGGAAGACCAAGAACAATAACTGAACAAACTGCCAGGCAAATTGTTTGAGCACTCTGTAAAAACTAAAACAAAAGTCAGGGGACTTAAAAAAGTCCTTATAGGCAAACGGAGTAAAGGTCCACATGTCCAGAATGAATGAGTGTGTGTGTGTTTATTTATTTATTTTTTATTTATTGCTCACTACAAGTACAATATGGGTAGTTGTCTTTTTTATGCTCATCTTTTTTATGTATTATCAGTTATTTACTGCCACTAAAGTCCCAAAAATAAAAACAAACAAACAAACAAACAAACAAACAAAAAAACTGGGCCCAGTCACCATGTTTAATTCCTGGTCTCAGGAAAAATAAATAAATAAATAAATAAATAAAAATAAATAAGCAAAAAAACACCAGAAGTGTTCAGTTTTTTCACAAAGGGCTGCTGCAGCTGCATGTTTTCATGCAACTGAGTAAGATCACAGATGATTCCACTGGTTTAATCAGTTAGTCTCAATGTTTGAATAACTGATCATGTGATCCCCTGCTTTGTCTTAAATAAAGTGTTAATCCACATCAACATTTTGTGGGTAAGATTGGACACCCCACATTAAACATGCTGTGCTTAACCATGAAAGACTCAAAACCCACTACTCAGTCAGTTATAAAGTGAAGAACTGATATTGAGTCTGTCTTCTCATCACTGTCACCTGATAACAAATGATATCTCACTAACCCTTTTGAGAATCTTTGAGTTCGTTTCCACTCAAAATGCCCAAAAATCCACAACCTCCTGAAAAATATCCCTCAGAGCACAGAGCACACCCACTGCATCCCCAAACCACAGTAAGGACTTCAATCAGTGTTTCTCAGTCCTGGTCCTGGAGGCCTACTGGCCTGCACTTTCAGTGTTTACCCTGCACTCAACACACCTGATCCAACTAATCAGCTGTTTTACAGCCCATTATTGAGTTAAACTGGCTGTGCTAAAGCAGAAAGAGCACTAAAACATGCAGGGCAACATGTCCAGGACAAGATATGAGAAGCACTGCCGTAAATGACTCACATGTCCCTACAAAACTAAGTTCTGTCTCCCACTAGAGTCTCCTTCTTCCTTTAACCCTTTGTAAAACGATGGTCCTTCTCTCTCCTCAGCATCAACAGTGAAATACACTTTACTGTAATAACATAAAGCTGAAGTCTGTCCTGTATCAGAACATATTTATATCACTGTGGTAATTCTGTATCTGATGTGGTAAATATGTGATCTGCTGATAAGAATCTGTTTGGCAGCTGAAGCTGTTTATCCTTTGAAGTTTTTGATTCAGTGGAGAAACAGGAAGCCGCGCATCAGCAGGTGTGTGTAGAGGAGCAGGAGAGAGAGAGAGCTGGGGATGTGGTGAGGGAGTAGAAGGGCGTAGAGAAGAGAGTCAATTTGAGTGGTCTTTATTTATCATTGCTCCACTTTTATATGTTAGAACAAATGTCAGCCTTCAGGTCCATTTTACAACACAAACAGCAGCACATTACACAGAACTACACACAGTGCAGATACACAGCAGGACAGTGTGAAAAAAAGGCAAAATATACAATAAATACACCAGAAAATACACATACAGAACAATAAACACACCAGACAATGAACATACAGAATAATAAATAAACCAGACAACAAACATACAGAACAATAAATACACCAGATAATAAACTTACAGAACAATAAACACACCAGTTAATAAACATACTGCACAAAAAATGAACAGGACCATAAATACACATTTCATTGTAAAACTCATTTTAGACCACTTTGAAATTTTCAATTAAAAAACTTGTTATATTCATTTTTTTACAAATGGAAAATGATTTCAATATACATGGCACTGTGTGTGTGTGTGTGCGTGTGCGTGTGTGTGCGTGTGTGTGTGTGTGTGTGTGTGTGTGTGTGTGAGTGCGA